>NC_088378.1:60285588-60586176 GCF_037993035.2 Macaca fascicularis
GGAAAGAACTTTTGTCTCACAACCTCACATACAATCTCAGAAATAGGCTCTTATTTTCTGGCTCGAGGCTAATGCTGTCCAGAAACACCAGGTGCCGTGATGGTCTCACTTTCTGTCCTGGATCTGTCTGTGGGGCCCAGAGAGCAGGATCTATTTCAGAAAATATGCAAGAGAGGAAAAACTTACGTGGCCATAAAAAACCAGTGGTTTTCAAGGTGGCCTATACCCATCCACATCCTAAACTTTTGTGCTGAGGCTTAGTGCTTAGACTTCAAACTTGATCTAAAGTGCAAACTTGATTAAAAGTGCTTAGGCTTCAGACTTGATCTAAAACAGAAATCCTACTTGGAAACATCACCTTCCAATCACTTAGCCAATCGCTCATCACTCTCTGTCTCTGAATCTCACCACGAGTTTCACACATCTCCCGAGAGAGCGTCTCCTTTATCATTACCACCTGTGGAGTCAGCAGATTGGGTTTCATCTAAGCTCTGCCTGCCTATATCCGAGTTCCCTAGCAGGTTAGTGGCGTTAGTGACTTTCTCTGCCCTTTAGTTTCTTGATGTGAAAAGGAACAACAGTGGCTGCTCACAGGGTTGTCAATTACACGGTCAATTACATTACATGGACAATTCATGTTGGTGTCAGACCTGTCTGAGAAAAGATGGCCCATGTTACCATGACAGGCCCCAAGGCCAACAGCCCCTTTCTGGGTCATGGCTCACATAAAGGGCCCCCCCCTGGTTTGCTGGTGCTCTGAAACTTGCATATGCCTTAGGAATTTTACATTGTAACTCGGTTTCAAATGGGTCTGGAGCATCCCCAATGCTAGACTACTGTGCTGGGGAAGGCCACTGGCTCGTTATTACATCCCAAGGACACTCTGGGTCTCCTAGACCTCATCCTCTTTGAGCTTCTCTCTCTCACTCTCTCTCTGCACATTCAGGAGTGTACACATTTCTGTCCAGCACCCTGAAGTCTCTGGAAGAGAAGGACCATATCCACCGAGTCCTGGACAAGATCACAGACACTTTGATCCACCTGATGGCCAAGGCAGGCCTGACCCTGCAGCAGCAGCACCGGCGGCTGGCCCAGCTCCTCCTCATCCTCTCCCACATCAGGCACATGAGGTGAGGCATCTGTGGGCTTCCTACAGGAGAGACATAAAGAAAACACGCCCCCAAACCTATGTGACAGCTGGCCAGGAAGGACTGGTGCCTGCATATGGAGAGCGCACTTGTGAGAGTTCCTGGCACAGAATAAGCATAAATGCTATGGGAGGACAGAGAGATATGTTTTAAATCTGCATGGGTCACAGGGCAAGTGTCAGAGAAGGCAGAGAGGAAGCGATACTTACGCTTGGTTTAAAGCATGTGCTTTGGGGCAGGGGTTTAGAGATTGGGTGCAGTGTGCAAATAGGAGGAGGGGGCCAATCAAGAGAAGGCTGTGAGCGTACACATCCCCTGAAGACACTGGGCACATCTGTTATGGTCCCTGTGCACACCTGGATATCCTAAATGAGAGACCCTGGGGCCAGATGCCTCACAGAGAGTCAATGTTGATTCCTTCATACCTGTTGAACCCCTTCTTGTCACCCCCACTGCCATTACCCTAGTCTAAGCCACCATCATTTTCTGTTGGACTTCTGGGCCAGTCACTGAACATGTATGCCTGCCTGTAATCTAGATCCTTTCTAGATCATTCTCCATGATGTGTCCAGAGTGATCATTCTAGAAGCAAATCTGATGTCATCCTCCTGCTTAAAACCCTTCAGTGGCTTCTCATTGCTTTTAGATAAAAGTATAAACCGTTTCACTTTGTTTTTATTACTCCTTATGATTCAGCCCTTACTTAGCTTACGAGGACTTCCTCATGTCTGAGCTCTAGCCATAATAGCTGACTGTTGGATGAGTCATCTGGGGGAGGTTCTTCTTCAGGCTGCAGATTGGCGGGCAGCCCTCCTGACCTCAGCTGGGCTCACTCACACATCTGGGAGGCAGCTGCCTGAGGCCAGGGTGACTCTGCTCTGTGTCTCATGTCTCCTATCCTCCTTGTACCCACATGTTAGCTGGGACATGTTCTCATAGCAACTGCAGAGGCATGAGAAAGCGGTCCTGTTTGGGCAAGTGCATTTTACTATTTTCTTTCACTCATGTCCACTGACATTTCATTGGCCAAGCAAGCATGTGAGGAGTCCAGAGTCAAAGATGGACATGTTGCCAGGGGCATGAATATTTCTGAGCAATAATCTAACCTGTCATAGCTCAGATCTCACTCCTTGAAGGAAGCATCTCCTAACCCTTAAGACCTAGTTGGAACTTATACTCTGTTCTTCCCTATGGTTACTGCCCATTTTACTATTTTTCTGCCCATTTAGATTGACAACTCTGTGAGCCATGGCTTGCTTACCCAATATCACCTAGCACGGTGCAGAGCACATAGTAAGTACTCAACAAATGTTTTCTGTAAGAGCTAAGGAAGGATATCAGCAGAGAAAATAGAGTCTTTCTATGCCAAAAGGTGAAAGTGGCCTCATTTCCATTCCATCGTCCTGCAATTTGGCCAAAAGCTTAGTGGATACCATTCTCATGAGCAGACCTTATCTGCAGGGAAGAGATGGGGAGACTGCCGGGTTATGTATTGCAGACTCCAGCAGGACCACAGCGATGATTCAAAGTGATGACACTAGGACAGGTACTCATGGGTGATGAAGCCTACACGACCTTGAGCTTACACCAGGCCCCTAGGAATGAAAGAGATTCCTTCTCTTAGTGGCTGTGAGGGAAGGCCTATGATGTCTTAAGAAGGTTGGATTCTATCATTTTTAAGGGACCTTCAAATCCTGAGACCATGATTCAAATGGCAAGAAGTTTGCTTCATTAAAGTCCCAGGCACCACCCTTTCCAGAGACAACCTTAAGAAATTATTAGCTCCTGGGAAAATAGATGTATCTGATTTTCTTTGCATCCCTCACAGTGCCGTATATGAAGACTTACATATGGTAAAGGCCCACAACGTTATTACTGAGTGAGTGAACGAAGAAATGAGGGAATGAATGAATGAACAAATGACTCATGGCAGGCTTTTCCCTGCCCTGTGAATTCGGCTTCTACTTGGTAATTGCAGTAGGTAAGGTGATTGCAGTCTCTGTTCTCAGGGTTCCCCAAGGATCCCTGTGTAACAGACGGAGGAATCACATCTGTCAGGTAGAGAAGGTGACTGCATTCAGAGTATACATTTCCAGTCTTCCCTGTCTTTTTCTTTTGATGAGTATTAGAGAGAGGGAAGCCGTGAGTGGATTAGATGCCAAAATCCCTGGCTGAGAGAATAACCTTACCCTGGAGGAAAACATCTTAGCTTTGACTCTGAGCTGGGAATGTCAGTGATGTTGTAGATTCAATGCATTGCAGTTGGGTGTTTCTATTTGTTGAAAGGAATTGCTGAATTTTCAAATCCATTAACTGCTTGTCAGCATTAGCAAGCCTAATTAGTTAATACTAAGTAAATTTGCACTGAATATACAACCCTGGCTGATTTTACTGGCCACATCTGGCAGAGGGCAGCAGCAAGGTGAAAGTGCTGTAGTTTCTGTTAGAATCGTGTGAAAAGCTGGAGAGAGGTTGCTTCTCTCTCTCTCTCTCTCTCACACACACACACGATTGTAATAATAATAATAATAATAATATTTTGGTTCCTCACTACAGCCAATCTAAATCACAGAAGTCTATGTTGTTAAGTAAGCTTGGCCCCAGCCATATGTTGCTACTCAGAGAATTCAATATCAGATTTCATCTGACTGTAAATGTGAATCATCAGGTTGCACGAGGAACACAGTGGCAGATCCAGGGGGCATTTAACTTTTATAGCATTTTAAATGAGGGGGAGGGAAAAAAAAGTAACACTTAAACAAGTAATTTAGACCATGTTGTAGGCCCTGAATAGCTTTGATGTTGTGTTTTCATGGCAGGTCTCCAACTTGAGCTGAATTTTCCCCTACTAAAAATGCAAAGTTTTCTAAGACATTCTCTTGGCCTTGCTACTCATGATACATATTTCTTTTAAAAGAAATTTCAAACTAGATAATAGTTGTTCTCCTCCCTACCCCCGCCACCAGTAGTGTGGTGGGGCAGCAGAGTTGTGGCTGGTGGAGGAGAGCAGAGGAGGAGAGTAGGGAAAGGAGAATGCCATGTGCCTACATTTCCCTCTGCCCATTTCCCCCCTTGTTTTCCTGAACATGAACTGAGCTCTGGGCACTGTTTTAGGCCTAGCAGGGGACAGGATAAAGCCTGCTTCTCTAGGAATTCGCCCTGAGTGTGTGAGTGTGTGCATGTGTGTGTTTGGAGGCGGAGAGAATAAACACAAATAAATAAAAAGGAGAATTTCAGGTAGTGATAAGTATGCTAAGAGAAACAGACCAGTGTGAAAGAGGAAGGCTGAGACTGCAGAGGCTTGAGGCCGCTGCCACTGGGTAGCGGTAGACCTTTCCGAGCAGGCGGCATTTGAAGACTGGAGGAAGGTGCATCCCAGGAAGTAGGAACAGCAAGTGTGGGTCCCCTAAGTCTTGGGGGGAGCTTAGTTCCTTTAAGGGCAGCACAAAAATCAGTGTGGCTAGGGAGAGTGGGTTAGGGGAGACAGGCAGGAAGAGCTTGGAGATGTGGATGGAAGCTGGACCAGTTGGGCCTTGTAGAGCATGGAAAGACATTTAGATTGGATTCTGAGTTAAATGGGAAGTGACGTGAGAGATTTAACAGTGGAGCGTCTTGAACTGCTTTACGCATTTAAAATACCGGCTCCTTCATGGCTGAATATCTCCTGTTCTCTTTTTAGATGCACTGGCGATCCTATTTGAATGCATTTAGATCCTATTGGAAGGGAATAGGATCTCATTTGAGGCCGCGGAGGGCCGTGGAAGTCACCTGCATAGCAAATACCCTGAAAGTGGCTGCAGGGAGTGTGTGAGGGTGGGACCACCCACGTAGGAGGTGGAAAATGAAAACCTCACAGCCATGAGTTCCAGATTAGGGCCTCTGAAAGCCCTCAGCTTTCCCAGCTCCCATCCTAAAGTGGGTCTTTAAACAGCAAGAAAGATTGGCTGCCGTGTGTCTTTGGAGTTCCTCTTCCTTCCCCTTCTAGGGATTTCAGCACTCCTGGGGCTCGGGCTGGCTCTAAAGTGGTCCTCTCTGTGTCTTCCCACCCACAGTAACAAAGGCATGGAGCATCTGTACAGCATGAAGTGCAAGAATGTGGTGCCCCTCTACGACCTGCTGCTGGAGATGCTGGACGCCCACCGCCTACATGCGCCCACTAGCCGTGGAGGGGCGCCCATGGAGGAGACGGACCAAAGCCACTTGGCCACCGCGGGCTCTACTTCATCGCATTCCTTGCAAAAGTATTACATCACGGGGGACGCAGAGGGTTTCCCCGCCACAGTCTGAGAGCTCCCCGGCTCCCCCACGGTTCAGATAATCCCTGCTGCATTTTACCCTCATCATGCACCACTTTAGCCAAATTCTGTCTCCTGCATACACTCCGGCATGCATCCACCACCAATGGCTTTCTAGATGAGTGGCCATTCATTTGCTTGCTCAGTTCTTAGTGGCACATCTTCTGTCTTCTGTTGGGAACAGCCAAAGGGATTCCAGGGCGAAATCTTTGTAACAGCTCTGGTTCCCCCTGTGCTATGTTACTAAGCGTGAGGATTCCTGTAGCTCTTCACAGCTGAACTCAGTCTACGGGTTGGGGCTCAGACGACTCTGTGCATTTAAGCTACTTGTAGAGACCCAGGCCTGGAGAGTAAACATTTCACCTCTGATAAGCACTTTTTAAATGGCTTTAAGAATAAGCCACAGCAAAGAATTTAAAGTGGCTCCTTTAATTGGGGACTTGGAGAAAGCTAGGTCAAGGGTTTATTATAGCACCCGCTTGTATTCCTATGGCAATGCATCCTTTTATGAAAGTGGTATACCTTAAAGCTTTTATATGACTGTAGCAGAATATCTGGTGACTGTCAATTCATTTCCCCTATAGGAATACAAGGGGCACACAAGGAAGGTGGATCCTCTAGTTGGCAAGACTATTTTAACTTGATACACTGCAGCTTCAGATGTGCTGAGAGCTCTGCCTCTGGCTTTCCGGTCATGGGTTCCAGTTCATTCGTGCCTCCCATGGACCTATGGAAAGCAGCAAGTTGATCTTAGTTAAGTCTCCCTATATGAGGGATAAGTTCTTGATTTTTGTTTTTATTTTTGTGTTACAAAAGAAAGCCCTCTCTCCCTGAACTTGCAGTTAGGTCAGCTTCAGGACCTGTTTCGGTGGGTGCTGTACTTGGATCTTCCCGGCGTGTGTGTGCCTTACACAGGGGTGAACTGTTCACTGTGGTGATGCATGATGAGGGTGAAGGGTTGTTGAAAGGAGCAGGGGCCCTAGTGATGCATTTAGCCCTGGGGCATGGAGCTGAACAGGGCTTGTGCAGGATTGTTGTGGCTACTAGAGAACAAGAGGGAAAGTAGGGCAGAAACTGGATACAGTTCTGAGGCACAGCCAGACTTGCTCAGGGTGGCCCTGCCACAGGCTGCAGCTACCTAGGAACATTCCTTGCAGACCCCGCATTGCCCTTTGGGGGTGCCCTGGGATCCCTGGGGTAGTCCAGCTCTTCTTCATTTCCCAGCGTGGCCCTGGCTGGAAGAAGCAGCTGTCACAGCTGCCGTAGACAGCTGTGTTCCTACAACTGGCCCAGCACCCTGGGGCACGGGAGGAGGGTGGGGACCGTTGCTGTCACTACTCAGGCCGACTGGGGCCTGGTCAGATTACATATGCCCTTGGTTGTTTAGAGCTAATCCAAAATCAGGGTTTGGTTTGGGGAAGAAAATCCTCCCCCTTCCTCCCCCACTCCCATCGCCTCCACTCCTGCCAGCTCATTTCCTTCAATTTCCTTTGACTTATAGGCTAAAAAGGAAAGGCTCATTCCAGCCACAGGGCAGCCTTCCCTGGGCCTTTGCTTCTCTAGCACAAGTATGGGTTACTTCCTTTTTCTTAACAAAAAAGAATGTTTGATTTCCTCTGGGTGACCTTATTGTCTATAATTGAAACCCTACTGAGAGGTGATGTCTGTGTTAGCCAATGACCCAGGTGAGCTGCTCAGGCTTCCCTTGGTATGTCTTGTTTGGAAAAGTGGATTTCATTAATTTCTGATTGTCCAGTTAAGTGATCACCAAAGGACTGAGAATCTGGGAGGGAATTAAAAAAAAAAAAAAAGTTTTTATGTGCACTTAAATTTGGGGACAATTTTATGTATCTGTGTTAAGGATATGTTGAAGAACATAATTCTTTTGTTGCTGTTTGTTTAAGAAGCACCTTAGTTTGTTTAAGAAGCACCTTATATAGTATAATATATATTTTTTTGAAATTACATTGCTTGTTTATCAGACAATTGAATGTAGTACTTCTGTTCTGGATTTAATTTGACTGGGTTAACATGCAAAAACCAAGGAAAAATATTTAGTTTTTTTTTTTTTTTTGTATACTTTTCAAGCTACCTTGTCATGTATACAGTCATTTATGCCTAAAGCCTGGTGATTATTCATTTAAATGAAGATCACATTTCATATCAACTTTTGTATCCACAGTAGACAAAATAGCACTAATCCAGATGCCTATTGTTGGATATTGAATGACAGACAATCTTATGTAGCAAAGATTATGCCTGAAAAGGAAAATTATTCAGGGCAGCTAATTTTGCTTTTACCAAAATATCAGTAGTAATATTTTTGGACAGTAGTTAATGGGTCAGTGGGTTCTTTTTAATGTTTATACTTAGATTTTCTTTTAAAAAAATTAAAATAAAACAAAAAAAAATTTCTAGGACTAGATGATGTAATACCAGCTAAAGCCAAACAATTATACAGCGGAAGGTTTTACATTATTCATCCAATGTGTTTGTATTCATGTTAAGATACTACTACATTTGAAATGGGCAGAGAACATCAGTGATTGAAATGTTTGCCCAGGGGTCTCCAGCAACTTTGGAAATCTCTTTGTATTCTTACTTGAAGTGCCACTAATGGACAGCAGATATTTTCTGGCTGATGTTGGTATTGGGTGTAGGGACATGACAAAAAAAACCTCTTACCTCTGCTTTCTCCCACTCTGAGGCAAGTTAAAATTTGAAAGATGTGATTTATCTGGGGGCTCAGGTATGGTGGGGAAGTAGATTCAGGAATTTGGGGAATGGCAAACATATGAAGAAAAGTATTGAAAGTATTTGGAGGAAAATTGTTAATTCTGGCACCTGGAGTGTGCACCAGGGTTCCGTAGTCCACTTCTGCCCTGGAGACCGCACATCAACTGGCTCCATTTGCAGCCATTTCTAAAATGGCAGCTTCAGTTCTAGAGAAGAAAGAACAACATCAGCAGTAAAGTCCATGGAATAGCTAGTGGTCTGTGTTTCTTTTCCCCATTGCCTAGCTTGCCGTAATGATTCTGTAATGCCATCATGCAGCAATTATGAGAGACTAGGTCATCCAAAGAGAAGACCCTATCAACGTAGGTTGTAAAATCTAACCCCTAAGGAAGTGCAGTCTTTGATTTGATTTCCCTAGTAACCTTGCAGATATGTTTAACCACGCCATATCCCATGCTTTTTGGGGGCTGAACAAATGAGGGACTTACTGATAATTTACTTTTGATCACATTAAGGTGTTCTCACCTTGAAACCTGATACATTGAAATGGCCATTGATTTGGGCCATTGGCTTAGAGTACTCCTTCCCCTGCATGACACTGATTACAAATCCTTTCCTATTCATACTTTCCAATTATGAGATGGACCGTGGGTACTGGGAATGATCACTAACACCATAGTAATGTCTAATAATCACAGGCAGATCTGCTTCGGGAAGCTAGTTATGCGAAAGGCAAATAAAGTCATACAGTAGCTCAAAAGGCAACCATAATTCTGTTTGGTGCAGGTCTTGGGAGCGTGATCTAGATGACTCTGCACCATTCCCAGGTTAATCCCCTGAAAAGTTACTCTCAACTGGAGCAAATGAACTGTGGTCCCAAATATCCATCTTTTCAGTAGCGTTATTATGCTCTGTTTCCAACTGCATTTCCTTTCCAATTGAATTAAAGTGTGGCCTCGTTTTTAGTCATTTCAAATTGTTTTCTAAGTAATTGCTGCCTCTATTATGGCACTTCAATTTTGCACTGTCTTTTGAGATTCAAGAAAAATTTCTATTCTTTTTTTGCATCCAATTGTGCCTGAACTTTTAAAATATGTAAATGCTGCCATGTTCCAAACCCATCGTCAGTGTGTGTGTTTAGAGCTGTGCACCCTAGAAACAACATATTGTCCCATGAGCAGGTGCCTGAGACACAGACCCCTTTGCATTCACAGAGAGGTCATTGGTTATAGAGACTTGAATTAATAAGTGACATTATGCCAGTTTCTGTTCTCTCACAGGTGATAAACAATGCTTTTTGTGCACTTCATACTCTTCAGTGTAGAGCTCTTGTTTTATGGGAAAAGGCTCAAATGCCAAATTGTGTTTGATGGATTAATATGCCCTTTTGCTGATGCATACTATTACTGACGTGACTCGGTTTTGTCGCAGCTTTGCTTTGTTTAATGAAACACACTTGTAAACCTCTTTTGCACTTTGAAAAAGAATCCAGCGGGATGCTCGAGCACCTGTAAACAATTTTCTCAACCTATTTGATGTTCAAATAAAGAATTAAACTAAAGACAACAAGTTTGTTTTTTGTAAGCTCCTCTTCTTGCTAGCAGTTTGCCACTGATCATCTAAAATCAAGGTGGTTAAACAATCTGTAACACACAGCGAGTCTGAATGCTAAGGCCTCTCCTCACCTCACTCCCTCTGCCCAACACCCTCAGGTGTATCAGGAAGTGTGTGGACACTGTGGTCAGGCAGACCTGGCCTCAATTCTTGGCTTCACCTTTACAAATTTTATGATCATTGGCAATTGATTTTTCAGAGTTTCGACTTCCTTATCAACAATATGATGATAAATAATGACGCCTGGCCAGGCGCGGTGGCTCAAGCCTGTAATCCCAGCACTTTGGGAGGCCGAGATGGGCGGATCACGAGGTCAGGAGATCGAGACCATCCTGACTAACATGGTGAAACCCCGTCTCTACTAAAAAAATACAAAAAACTATTGTGAATAGTGCCGCAATAAACATACGTGTGCATGTGTCTTTATAGCAGCATGATTTATAATCCCTTGGGTATATACCCAGTAATGGGATGGCTGGGTCATATGGTACATCTAGTTCTAGATCCTTGAGGAATCGCCATACTGTTTTCCATAATGGTTGAACTAGTTTACAATCCCACCAACAGTGTAAAAGTGTTCCTATTTCTCCACATCCTCTCCAGCACCTGTTGTTTCCTGACTTTTTAATGATCACCATTCTAACTGGTGTGAGATGGTATCTCATTGTGGTTTTGATTTGCATTTCTCCGATGGCCAGTGATGATGAGCATTTTTTCATGTGTCTGTTGGCTGTATGAATGTCTTCTTTTGCGAAATTATTGTGGCACTATTCACAATAGCAAAGACTTGGAATCAACCCAAATGTCCATCAGTGGCAGACTGGATTAAGAAAATGTGGCACATATACACCATGGAATACTATGCAGCCATAAAAAAGGATGAGTTTGTGTCCTTTGTAGGGACATGGATGCAGCTGGAAACCATCATTCTTAGCAAACTATCACAAGAACAGAAAACCAAACACCGCATGTTCTCACTCATAGGTGGGAACTGAACAATGAGATCACTTGGACTTGGGAAGGGGAACATCACACACCGGGGCCTATCATGGGGAGGGGGGAGGGGGGAGGGATTGCATTGGGAGTTATACCTGATGTAAATGATGAGTTGATGGGTGCTGACGAGTTGATGGGTGCAGCACACCAACATGGCACAAGTATACATATGTAACAAACATGCACGTTATGCACATGTACCCTAGAACTTAAAGTATAATAATAAAAAAAAATAAAATTAAAAAAAAAAAAAGAAGTAAAAAAAAAAAATACAAAAAACTAGCCGGGCGAGGTGGCGGGCGCCTGTAGTGCCAGCCACTCGGGAGGCTGAGGCAGGAGAATGGCGTAAACCCAGGAGGCGGAGCTTGCAGTGAGCTGAGATCTGGTCACTGCACTCCAGCCTGGGCGACAGAGGGAGACTCCATCTCAAAATAATAATAATAATGACGCCTAATTCATAGGATGGTGGTGAGGACTAACTGAGATGCTCATTAAACATAGTTGCTATTTTCTAATGCCTGGCCCCACTCCTTCCCTGTGAGGGAGAAGAAGGACGCCTGAGAGTGGTTATTTATGAATGAATGAGTGAATGGAAGAATGAGTGATCTGAAACTATATAGTTAGCTTAAAAACCTCTCCCTCATCCTGAAGGTAAAGCAGGAACAATTGGTCCACCCCCACCCCAGGTTTCCATTTCAGGACTCCCTTCCCTTTTAGAGCTACCTGCATGCTTCCTTTATCCATTTTCTCTGATTTAACTGATGAATTGGGAGGGGCTGGGTATAGGACTTACTGAGAGGCAACATAATATTCACACAGGCGCTGCAGCTAGATTACTGTTTGAATCCTCATTTTTTTTTTTTTGTTTTTTGGCATCACCTTGGGCAAGTTAATTTCCCTGGGCCTCAGTTTCTTCACTTGTAAAGAGAGATGACATGCATCTGCCTGGAAGGGTTCTTATGAAGACCACATGGTTCGCTCACGGAGAGTATGGAAGGACCGTGGCTGACACTGCTTCGCCCTTTCCAGAGTTTTCCAAAACTGCACGGAGGACTCATTTCTTTATTAGGGTGGGCTGAGGGTCTTCACATTGTTTGAGTCACGTGGATTCCGGGAAGCTAATTCATTTTCTTGTCCAAGCATTCCCTTGGCAAGTTCTTCAATCCTTGTGTTCTTTGGTTTCCTCATTTCTAAAATAGAAACAAGAATAGCACATACCCCATAGCGGTACTGTGAAGATTACAAGAGTGGACATGTGAAGTGCCCAGGATAGTACCGCACATAGTCAGCACTCAGTCCATGTTAGCTATTTTTATCGCAATTACTGTTGCCCTGTCTGAGCATCTACATTTAATAGAATGATGGATATGGTTAGATTTACATTTTCCACCTTATTATCATTTTGTACATGCCTCCTGTCTTTGTTCCTCTGTTCTTCTTACTGCCTTTCATTGTTCTAGTGATATTATGGTACAATAAGAAATATACATTTGGTCTCTGGCCCCAGTTTCTGAGACAATTTCTAAAACTCTTATAGACAGGGGTGCTAGGAGTCTCTTTTTTTCTAATATTTGGTCTTTGACCCTGGTGTCTAACACAGAGCTCCCAAATCCCTTGGAATTTCCTGGGCAATAGAAGCTTCTTTTGTTCTAATGAGGCAGCTCCTGGTGGGCTCCTGGATAACGTCAGGATGGGGAATCAGCCATGGGATTAAAGGGATGGGACTTTCAGCTCTACCCTTTGACCTCTGGAGAGGCTCTTGAGAGGCTCTGGAGAGGGGCTGATGGTTGAATAGATCATCAGTGGTCACTGATGTAATTAGTCATGTCTATGTAATGAAGCCTCCATAAAAAACCCAAGAGGACAGTGTTGAGAGAGCTTCTAGATTGGTGAACACTTGCAGGTGTCTGGAAGACGCACACCTGGATAGGACACGGAGGCTCTTCGCACCTTCCCCTATACCTGGCTCTCTTCATCTTTTCATTTGTCTATCTTTATCTTTTTCATTATCCTTGATAATAAACAGATAAATATAAGTGTTTCCCTAAGTTCTATGAGCCACCCTAGCAAATGAATCAAGCCCAAGGAGGAGTTTGTGGAAACTCCAATTTATAACTGGCTGGTCAGAGATATAGGTGACAACTTACTACTTTGCAATTGGTGTCTGAGATGGGGGGCAGTCTTGTGGGACTGAGCCCTTAACTTGTAGGATCTAAGAGAAAACCTTTAACCTTTCCCCCCCAAATTGTTAAATAAATATTTTTAGGGTGTCATTTTAATTCATCTTTTTTTTTTTTGACATGGAGTTTTGTTCTGTCACCCAGACTGGAGTGCAGTGGCACCATCTTGGCTCACTGCAACCTCTGCCTCCTGGGTTCAAGCGATTCTCCTGCCTCAGCCTCCTGAGTAGCTGAGATTACAGGCGAGTGTCACCACACCTGGCTAATTTTTATATTTTTAGTAGAGACAGTGTTTCACCATGTTGGAAAGGCTGGTCTTGAACTCCTGACCTCAAGTGATCCACCCACCTCAGCCTCCCAAAGTGCTCGGATTACAGGTGTGAGCCACTGTGCCCAGACAATTTAATTATTTTTTGAATTATTTTCTTAGTGATTGCTCAGTATGCATCTTAATCTATCACAGTATATTTCAAATTAATAGTAATTTAAATCTGATGACATAAAAATCTTTGCTCCAACATAGCTCCATTCTCTTATTACCATATATATCTATATATGCTATAAACTCAACTATATTTATTGCCTTAAACTACTTTCTATCTTTTAAAAAAATATTGACAAGAAATCAGAAAAAATTTATTTTTTAGAAATACGAATCTGCATATTTGCCATTTCCAGTGTGCCTCATTTCTTCCTGTGGATTTGAGTTACTGTCTGGTGTCATTTTCTTTTAGCCTGAAGGGATTCATTTAGCATTTTTGTAAGGCAGGTCTACTAGTAATGAATTATCTTGATCTTTGTTTATCTGGTAATACATTAATTCTACCTTCATTTTTGAAGAGCAGTTTGTAGTTTTCCTGAATGTGGAATTCCTGGTTGATGGCCATTGATGTTTTTGTTTCTTTCAGCACTTTTGTTTTGTTTTTTTGAGACAGGATGTCATTCTGTCACCCAGGCTGGAGTGCAGTGGCGCAGTCTCAGTTCACTGCAGCCTCCATGTTCCGGGCTCAAGTGATCCTTCCACCTCAGCCTCCCGAGTAGCTGGAACTACAGGCATGTCCCACCAAACCCAGCTAATTTTGTTTGTTTCTTTAATTTATTGCAGAGATGAGGTCTCATTATGTTGCCCAAGCTGATCTTGAACTCCTGGGCTCAAGCAACGCTCCCGCCTTGGCCTCCCAAGGTGCTGAGATTACAAGCGTGAGCCACCATGACCTGCCCAGCCTTTGTATATGTCATCCCATTGCCTTCAAGCCTCCATTGCTTCCAATACAGAATCAGAGCCACCCGTGTTTTGATGCTTACCTGTATCTGACAAGTTACATTTTCTTTATTGCTTTTAAGATTTTATCTTTGAACAGTATGACTGTAATGTGTTTAGGTGTAGATCTTTTTGTATATATTCTACTTGGGAGTCACTGAACCTCTTGAATGTGTAAAGTGATGTTTTTCATCAAACTTGGGAAGTTTTCAGCCATTGTTTGTTCAAATACTTTTTCTTCCCCTCTATCTCTCCCCTCCCTTGCTGAGACTCTCTTTACATATATGTTGGTAGGTCTGATGTCATCCCACAAATTTCTGAGCATTTATTTATTTTCTTTTGCCTTTTTTCCTCTCTATTCTTCAAATTACATAATTTCTATTCATTCATCTTCAAGGGGACTGGTTTGTTTCTTCTGCCTTCTTGAATCTGAGGTTGAGCTCTTCTAGTGAATTTTCATTTCCATTATTGTACATTTCCACTACAGAATAAAAATTGAGTTTTTAAAACTTATTTCTGTCTCTTGAGAATTCCCACTTGTTGATGCATTGTTGTCATACTTGAATTCTTTAAACATGGTTTCCATTAGATATTTAAGCATATTTATAATAGCTACATGAAGTCTTTGCTAAATCCAGCATCTGGGGAACACATAGTTTCTTTTGACCTCTGCTATTCCTGAGTAGAAGTCACATTTCCCTGTTTCTTTACATATGATCTAATTTTTATTGAAAACTGAACATTTTAGATACTCTATGGTAGCAACTCTGGATTCTTATTCTTCCCTGCTTGTTGCTGCTGCTGGATTTTGTTGTTTTTATTCATTTTTTAAATAACTCACCTGAGTTAAATATATGAGACTTGCCTCTACTTGTGTTTGGCCTCTGATGTTTCTGCTAGGTTCTTAAATTATTATTCCTGTTTTTATTTTTAACCCTGACTTTCTCAGAGTTGCCCCTATGTCCACAGCTGAGCGTGCATCCAATGACTAGGCTCAAACACCCTAATCCAGCAAGACCTCTGTCCTCCACCAATGGATCTGTACGTGGCTGGAGAATGTATTCAATTTTCAGGCTGTTTTCAAGTCTGACTCAATTTTTTGCTGGGCCCCTTTGCATCTCCTCTGCACATGCATGCAGCCCTCACAGTCAGACAGGACTCGGGGGCTAGCTAGCCTGGGCACGCTCTGATCTCCCCTAGGCATGTTTGCAGCCTAAGCCAGGAATATGCTTGCCACAACCACAACCTCAAGCTAGTGAAGACATTGGCCCTGCACACTCATCCACCAAATCAAGTGAGCTCTGCTGTGATTGCAGCAACAAAGCTGTCAGTCCTTCTACCTGCCTTGTTCTGGTGCTGAACAAACAGGGGAAAGGTAAGGGTGGGAGCACCCCCAGGCAACAATACCACAAATCTGCACTGTACTTACGCAAATTTCAGCAATTTTTCAATATAAACATTTCTCAGATTGTTATACATCTTTGGTCAACTTGCAGAGTGTTGAAATACTTGTTTTTGTCAATTTTGTTCAACCTTATAGTTTCTTTTTGGAGTGAGGATTTACCAATACTCTCAGTCATAGCTAGGGGTCTCACCTCTCCACATACCCTGTCCATCCTTTATTTCTCTTGTCAGAACACCAAGGAGCAGACTTGTCTACATATGCCATGTGTTATTTCTGGGGATCAGCAAGGTTTTGAGAGAATACTGAGCAATCTATGGAGCTTTTGAATGTGCCCATTGGAGTGTGTCAATGTAGGAATGTCTGACTGGGGCTTGATTACATACTAGGTAAAGAGCACATTCTCCAATTTTAGATATTCTTAAGCCATTGGGGACATTTAAATGCAGACTTACCATGTTTAGATTTGCTTCTCCAAAAATACAGAATGTATGTCCTATTTGCCCATTCTCACACTGCTACAAAGAAATACCTGTGACCGGGTAATTTATAAAGAAAAGAGGTTTAATTGGCTCACAGTTCTGCAGGCCGTACAGGAAGCATGGCAACATCTGCTCGGCTTCTGGGGAGGCCTCAGGAAACTTTCAATCATGGCAGAAGATGAAGGGGAAGCAGGCACTTCCTACTTTGCCGGAAGGAGAAGGCAGAGAGAGGTGGGGAGGTGCTACACACTTTTCAACAACCAGATCTCACAATAACTCACTTACCATCACAAGGACAGCACCAGAAGGTATGGTGCTAACCCATTCAGGAGAACTCCATCCCCATGATCCAATCACCTCCCACCAGGCCCCACCTCCAACACTAGGGATTCTAGGGATTACGATTTGACAGGAGATTTGATGAGGACACAGATCCAAACCACATCATATGCCTTAAAGAAGTAAATTTTCATAGTTTTCATTATTTGGACTATGTGCATTAAGAAGCTAGTTTTAAGTTCACATTCATGGTGGCTTACAATTGCAGTATTTGGGGCTGGGTGCAGTGGCTCATGCCTGTAATCCCAGCACTTTGGGAGGCCGAGGCAGGTGGATCACCTGAGGTCAGGAGTTCGAGACCAGTCTGGGCAACATGGAGAAACCCCGTCTCTACTAAAAAAAAATATATGTACATACAAAATTAGCTGGGCATGGTGGCACATGCCTGTAATCCCAGCTTCTCGGGAGGCTGAGTCAGGAGAATCACTTGAACCCACGAGGCAGAGGTTGCCGTGAGCCGAGATCGCACCATTGCACTCCAGCCTGGGCAACAAGAGCAAAACTCTGTCCAAAAAAAAAAAAAAAAAAAAATTGCAATATTTGTCAATACCACCAAAAGAGCGGAGCTGAGACCAGAGAAAAGGTCTTCATTCAAGACAGAGATACACTTTCTAATAGAACTGCCTATAGATAACCTGGGGCGCCAGCTGAAGGGAAGGGTGGGGAGAATTTCCTGCAAGAAGAAACACCTCTGAATGGATCCATAACCATGAAGCTACAATGTTGTTGAAAAGCTTCCCTCAGCACATGGAATGATCTTTGATTTTTCTTTCTACTCTGAGACAGCATACACACCCACATTCATACACACAAAAGCTACGTACCAGTTTTACACCACTTTTTCAGGTAATCCTCACAGCTACCATATAAGGATAAATTATTATATTTTACAGATGAAGAAACTGAGGCCTAAGACAGTTAAGCAACTTTCAAAGGTCAGAAATCTTGTGAATGGCAGAAATGAAATTAGTCTTCCTGACTTTAAGCATCAGTAAGAGTGGTACTTCTTAGACCAGGGTTGAGCTTCCTAGGAATTACTGAGAGTTGCTGAGTACATACGAAATTTTACTCAAGGACTAGAGTGAATGTTAGTTTTGCATGTAATGCCTATCAATGGTAGACTGGATAAAGAAAATGTGGTATATATATATATCATGGGATACTATGCCACCATAAAAAAGAATGAGACCACGTTCTCCGCAGGAACATGGACGGAGCTGGAGGCCATTATCGTTAGCAAACTAACGCAGGAACAGAAAACCAAATATTGCATGTTCTCACTTGTAAGTGGGAGCTAAATGATGAGAACATAGGGACACATAGAGGGGAACAACACGCACTGGGGCCTATTGGGGGGTGCAGGGTGGAAGGAGGGAGACAAACAGGAAACATAACGAATGGGTTAATACCTGTGTGACAAAATAATCTGTACGCCAAACCCCCATGACACACGTTTACCTACATAACAAACCTGCACATGTACTCTTGAAGCCAAAATAAATTTTTTTTTGAAAAAAAAATCGCATTTAAACAAGCTTTCACATTTTCTGAGGAGAAATAAAAACTCATATGAACTTTTAACGCAAAAGGAGTATTTCATCAAAGAAATATGACACGTTCGACAGGATGCTGAAAGCTATGCCACTCAAGTCCTGGAGAAATGTGTCCCGTCTATCTATTTGGTGGGCAGCCGTCGGGTAGGGAAGCTTGAGGAGCACTTCCACCATCTTCCTGGCACCTAGTGGTGCCAGTGCTCTTGGTTTCTGAGGTCATACCAGGCTCCCTTCCTGCCTCTGCTTCCTGCTGAGGAGTGATTTTCCTCTGTACCTTGGCACCAGGAGGAGCTCTATTTCTAGCCGATGACCTGAGACCTTGAAGCCTACAGCGGTGGCATCCTCACTAGCAGCAGGGCCTGTTTCAGCTTCTGACAGTCTCTGGGGCAGGCTCACCTGCCCCCCACCATTGCCACAAGACCATCTCATGGTCCAGGAAGGGACCACAGCCCACCGTAAAGGCACTTGGCATCTATGTAGAGCTGACAAACTAGGAACGGTCATCCTCACTAAATGAACGTGAAAAAAGATAAAACTGGAGCAAGGAAGCCTTTGGGCAAATATTTAAAACAGTGATTTCGAAAGTGAGTGGGCTGACCTCAGTGGCCAGGCCAGGCTGGGTGCCCGGGACGTACTCCAAAGTGGCAGACGCTAGGCCCTTTGCCAAGAGCCAGTCGCCCCAAGCGTTGCAGGACAGACAGCCCTCGGAGCGACTTCCCAGACTGAGTGCGCTGCTAGGCCTTTCTGCAGACCTGCAACCTGCCATCAGCTGCCTTTTCATTGAGAAATCAGCCATTGTGGGAAAGGCCAGTGAAAGGTTTGTGAGCCGGTTAAGATTTTTATAAGCCGATTAACTTCTCAAGTTCACCCCAGACTCAGTGGAGTTTAAGTTGTAAAGATTCCTGAGTATTTCCACATTTCCAACCAGAAAGAACATGTTTCAATACTCAGGGCCCCAGACCACAGGCTGGAAGGGAGGGGAGAAGGGCGGAGAGAGGGTGCAGGCAGCAGCAGGAACCGTGTCGCTGTCTCTGGTAGCTGCTTTACATGTGGTCTCAGTGCCTCGAGGACGCCAGACGCAGACCAGTTTTGGGGCTCAACCCCAGCAAGGGAAGCATTTCCTTCCAATTGGAAGGAAGGGCTGACGGTGCCAAAATTGGAGCTGCCAGATGGTTCCCTAAGAATGGATTACAAACTAGAGTAAACACTCCATCAATTCATCTTTGAATTTATTACTAAATATTTTTAAACACCCTTTAACAATCCCTACAATCTAATCCATTCCGAATGCTAAAGAAACGTGGATAAAGAAAAACATTAAGTGGGTTTATAAAAAGCCTGGAGGTTTGGATGGAAAAGCTTATTTTAATTACTTGGCAATGTTGGTACCCACTGGTTTTAGCCCAGCATCACAAGAACCTGGGTCCAGGCAGCAGAAAGACCTGAACCCAAAAAGGACCGAACTCAAAGTGGCTCCAGGCTTCTGTCTATGGAAAAAGCAGCTAAACTGTGATCTAGGTTTAAAAAACAATGGAAAGGCAGCGTCAGAGAGCTTGAAACAATATGGAGATTTTTTTTCATCTATTTTCTGTGATTGCTTAGAAGCAGAAAGATAAAATAGATGCCCTTTCAAATTTCCTGTGTCTCATTTCCAGTCAAGAGTCCCCGACTAGTGAGTTCCTCCTTTCCCCAGCAACTCTGTGACACTGGAGATTCAAGACCTCAGCAGCTACCATGGCTCTTTAGGCCTCTGGAGTACTACAAGGGCCACCAAAGGAAGAAAGGGCTTAACAATGCCCCCAGGATCCCATCAGGCCAATCAAAAGGATTGAAAACCCTGAATAAACAAGGTTTATCACCAGCCAAACCATGTCACCATCCTGGTACCACACTTCCCATTCCCACGGAGCTCTGGGAACCACATGTGCACTCTCCTTGCCGGAGGGACATACCCAGCCCCAGAAAGCAACATTGCAGAGGGGCCGGCTACTGGCAATCCTGATGTCAGCACCAGCAGCTGAGGGCAGAGACAGGCCTGCTGACTTGGCAGGCGCCCCAACCAGGAAACGAACAAGGGAACCTGGAAGCGGCCAAGGGATTTGCAGAACCTTCTAAGCCCACTGCAAAAGACCATGCCATTCCCATTCTGAAGACAAAAACGTGAAGGCCCTGTTCCCAAGATCCCCAACAGAATCCAAGAAAAAACAAAAAGGAAAAATCAAAACGAAAGAGAGAATTCCGCATGGATGGATGTCACGAACGTGTTTTCAGGGAAGAACCCCAAATGGCAGTCAGATGGAGGTGGGGTGAGTGCTGAGCTCACCCAGAGGGGATGCCCATTCTGAGAACTGTTTCAGGAGAAAGAAGCGCAAACGGCTGGGGCCGCTGCCTGTGCAGCCCTGCGTCAGTGCCGTGCGTCTTGGGCGGCTCTACCACAGGTCAGCAACCTTTTTCTGTACAGGGCCGAAGAGTAAGCATTTTAGGCGTTTCTGTTTGTTTGTTTGTCTCTCATTGCTTTACAATTGTTTGAAAATATAAAACCCATTCTTAGCTCAGGGGCCTATAAAACACGCAGGGACTATAGTGTACCTTTGTCAGGCACCGCTGAGCCACAGGTACCCTCCTGGTGAAAGGAGTAAGAGTCCCTGACAGGTAGGCGATCCTCTGCGCGGCGAAGGGGGGCGGTGGGGCACCTGGAAAGGAAAAAGGGAGGGCCTGGGAAATGCACTCACCTGGGAGGGAGCATTTCCATTCCCACTGGCTGAGTTCTCAGTTACTGCGGGGCTGTCGAGAGTCCGAGACAGAGGTTGCCCTACAACATTGTGCTGAGAAGTAACGAACTGAGCTGTACACTGACACATGTGTGAAGAGGGAAGATCTCATGTTTTTTTTGTGTGTGTGTTTAACCATAATCTTAAAAAAGAAAAAAAAAATTTTAAAAGACGTTCTCCTCCTAAAAAAGTTAAAAACAAGTGTGTAAACAATTCCCAGTAACGAGTTCCAAAACCAAACTAGAGGAAAGAGGAAAATAGCGTTAACTGTCCCTCAGTCCTTGCCTTGCACTGTGTCAACACATCCCATACATTAATGTGTTAACATCATAACAACCCACACAGGAGGCACCATTATTATCCCACTTTACAGAGGAAGAAACTGAGGAATAGAAAGTTTAAGTTGCTCAGGTTACACAGCTAGGAAGTGGCTGAGCTGGGGACTGAGCCAAGGTATTTTTGGCTCCAGAGTCTGTTATGGAAGGAGCCTCTCTAAAATTTGGACACAAGGGATTTTATAAATGTCCAGATCATTAGCTACCCTATCAGTTTTCCCACCGTGATCAGAAAACACCATAGGGAAGGTGGGGGAGGGAGGAACTGAGCCCCGTGCCCAAGCCAGGCTTGGGTGGGCAGAATCCTCTGCGAAGCGGTTGAACAGGAACAGATTTCAAGGCAGAAGGAAAGCAGGTTGACTCTCTGGCACCCACATCAGGAAAGAAAGGTACAAGTAGAGAAGCCGCCTCTGACTTTCGAGTCACTGTCCCTCCCCGCCCCATCATTTCTGAGGACCAGTCTGCATCTCAAGAACAGATGTCACCTGTGGGCAGGGTGACTTCCGGAGGCAGGTGGTAGTTTAGGAAGTTGGGGGATTTTTGTGAACAAATAGGTCTCATTTGGACATCTCTCCTAGGAAAGCTCATCTCCCAGGATTCATAAATCCCCCAGTCAGGGAGCCTCCTTACCTCAAATCGGGCCTTCGCTCTTATGCCACGAAACCAACCATGCATTTAAGATGAACACCTAGAGCAAAGTCATCCATCAGAATTTGGTCACTTTTAATAAATGACTGGTTAACATTTATTTTGGGCATACCAAGAAAACTTTTTTCATTAAAAAGCAAGTCAGATGTTGTTTCCTCATATAGGAACTGAAGTACTTTTCTTTTGTCTTTTAAAATTATCATTCTTCTTATAGCAACTTGGATCTAAAAAACAAGTCATGCTCCTTGATGTAATTTAAATAAAAATGTTTCAAGTGCTTTCCCCCCGTCTGACTGCAGTCAAAATGTCAAGCCTTATATTTCACGTCTCTCCAAACTTTACCTTGCCTTATGCCATTACTATCTACACATGAGTTTTTCCCTACAAAATGGAATCGTATTATTCTATATCTTGTTTTTTAAAAATGTAAGTATAGTGGGTATTTTCCCTAATCAATACACAGAGATTGATTTCATTTTATAAAAATAGTTGCATCATACTGAATACTAGGTATGCACTATAATTAATGCAACAATCCTCCTGCTGATGAACATCTAGGTTGCTAGAAAATTATAACAACAGGGGGCCTCTCTGTCTTATCCCTGATTGGTTTTGGGACAATTATCTATTCATCTGGAGAATGACAAACTAGTTCCTTACTTCATACTAATGACCAAAGTAATTCCAGATAGATTATAGACCTACTAGAAGAAAATGCAAGCAAACTTTTGCATAATCTTAAAATAAAAAAGGCCTTAATGTAGACTAACTAGAATCTACCAAGGATAAAGAACCTGCCAGGTTTGGTGACATAAAAATGAAAACTTTCTGTGTGACTGAAGGAACTATATGAAGTCAGGACACATCATATCCAGATTTAATTTTTCTAATATGCAAAGAGGTCATTGAAAACAATATTAAAATGTAAAAGAAAAATAGAGGATAAAAGAGACTTCACAGAACAGACCATACAAATGGAACAATTATTATACAAACTAGCCGTGGACATGCAAATTTGAAAAACAATGAGCTACTGTTGCTCTCAGTTGGGCAATATTTTTAGAAAACTGATAGCATCTAGGCCAGCCCTTCTCAAAGCTCTGCACCCGGGAATCGCCTGGGGAGCTTCAAGTAACTATTGATCCCCAGCTACCAATTTACTTGGTTTGGGGTATGGCCTGGGGTTCTACATTTTTAAAAGCTCCCTGAGAGAGTCTAATGTACAGAATTCGAACACTAGTAGTTTGGGAATAAGTCCCGTAATTTGGAAACCACCAGTGTACATTAAAGAAGGGTATGAGGCAAAGGAGGTTTTCATCTCTGGTGTGGGTGGGAGTGTAAATCATCACAACTTTTTTAGAAAGCAAACTGGCAGAATTTAATACAATTTACTAAAAGTTAGAATGTACATACCTTTTGGTTCAGTAATTCCACTTTGAACAATACATCTTGCAGAAATAAAAGCAGCACTATCAAAAGATACACATGCATCTACATGCAAGAGTGTCTACTACAGCCGTGATTCCTAACAAAGCCCTGGAAGAAAACAGTGGTTGAGAAAGAGATACTGAGATCTCCATTGCAGTGAGGATAATGGCATAGGTACCAATATGTCTGTGGGACATCGTTAAGTGAAAAATGCAAGTTACAGAATAGTAAGAATAGATCAAATTTTTAAAAATGTATATGTTGTTTGAATAAGAAAATCAAAAGGCGTAGAAAGGTAACATAAAAGTGGGAAATATGTAGAGAGAGTAGATAGGAAACTTAAGTTTTCTCTGAAACACAAGAGAATCTTCCGTAATTGAAATAATTTTTTTAACAATTAGCCTTTAAAATAGACACATACACAGCGAGAAAGAAATGAGGCTTTTCCTAAGATGTATTAAAACTTATAATGAAGTAACAAATGTACTATACTACTATATTATTAGTTATGGTACATACTTATATATTTGTATTATTTATATCTATTTTATTTTGTTTTTATATTATACAAATATATACATCATTATAATAAATTATACTACATACTGCTATAATTAAAACAGCAATGGCCAGGTAGATCTAACCATTGACTAGAGTTCAGAATAAAAATCCAGATTCATCTGGAAACCAATTGTTCGGTGAAGACGATATATTATGAGCCAGTGGAGGAGGATGGGGAACCTTGCTGTTACTGCTTGCCATCATGGCCAACTGGAGAGATTTAAAAGGCCCAAAGATGGAGAAATCCAGTGCAGGTGGTAGCCTGGAGGCCCAGCCCTAGGGCTGAATGTGGTGCATTCTTAACAGGTTTGCAGGTAATATAGATTCTTTGAGCCACAGGTGAGCCAAACCCACTCTGAAAGCCATAGCTACTTACATCCCTACTTACAACCTGTAAATCCCACAAGGAGGTGTGAGGCAAGGGGTGGTCATGGCCTGCGCTGGATTCCTGCCAATAAATGGGGTTTGGGGTTGGCTACTTGGAATTGCTGCCGAAGTTGGCAGCTGCTTGGCAGCTTTGCTTTCTGAGCCCAACAACCTCTTCAAGAATGTGTTCTGCAGGATTTAGGCCTGAGCTGGGAACGCACATCTGTGAGGCCCTGACTTGAATATTCAGCAGGGAGATGTGGATTTCTTCTCGATGGCCTGTGGCATCAAATGCAGTCATCTGTGACGCGGCTTACCCAGGACTTTCTTCTCCTGACATAATTGTGGTTTTCAAATTCAGTTATGTTCCCACTCTCATATTAGGTAACAGGTTAAACAAATTCATGAGCCTGATTTATTTTTCTGTGACCTTCGTATTTTAGAAAGATTATATCCAAGTCCCAAACGGCTTCCTCAGCTCCCCAGATTAAATGTTCTTATTGTTCAGCTTGTGTTACAGCACATCACGCTGCTTCTCATTAATCATTCCTAACTGTCCAGCCCCCTTAGCTTCCTTCAGCTGCAGAAGGCTGCTTAGCAGAGGCTACGGGAAGTTCTCCTGATTCACCTTGTTCATGCACTTATTTATCTGAGTGAAGGTCCTCTCCCAAATTTGGGCCTGTCTGTGGTAGCCTCCAGTGGATTCTTGGTGCATATTTTAAAACTTCAAGGGAGAGGTTAGTGAGAAGCTGGGAATTGAAGAATAAAAGTCATTCGTTTTCAGTTTCATTATCTTTGGGTTACTTTAGGTATGGCAATCAGCCACAGTCACCCCAGGGTACTACTAAATCTAAAACTGAGATGACCACACTCAGCAAAACACCTCTCATTTCCCGAATTAACTTCTCAGTGTTCTATCTAAGTGAAAAATTGCCTCCATGCTTATAAACCACTCCACCTGCCTCCATTTCCACAGATGGACATTCACACTCTTCAAAAACACATTTCACTGTAATATAAACTGGGTGACCAAGAAGCTAAAAGCAGAGGATATTTGCTCATAGAAAACAGAGATCTAACAGTTTTAATCTCCTTTCCTCCCCTAAATTAGATATTGCTTCTATTAAATTCCCTTCTAGTTTCCTCATTTGCCTTCATCCCATTTCAGGACATAGCTTGTGCTGGGAAATATGGATTCTTCTCTATGTCAAAGGCCCAGTGGTGACTGCTTTAATGAGTCATTAAACAAGAACCATCCCAAATGCCCATCAATAGACTGGATAAAGAAAATGTGGCATGTATACACCATGGAATACTATGCAGCCATAAAAAAGAATGAGTTCTTGTCTTTTGCAGGGACATGGATGAAGCTGGAAACCAAATGAGTGAAAACTACACATTTTCACTCATAAGTAGGAGTTGAACAATGAGAACACATAGACACAGGGAAGGGAGCACCACACACTGGGACCTGTCAGAGGGGTGGGGGGTAAGGGATAGGGAGAGCATTACGGCAAATACCTAATGCATGAGGGGCTTAAAACCTACATGATGAGTTAACAGGTGCAGTAAACCACCATGGCACATGTATACCTATGTAACAAACCTGCACGTTCTGCATGTGTATCCCAGAACTTAAAGTAAAATAGAAAATAAAAATAAAACAAACAAACAAAATACAAGAACTTCTGAGATCCTCCCCGAGAGGACTCCCTGAGGGAGCTTGGAGCAGTTCCTGCCACATAGTGGGCATTCAATGAACTACTTGAGAGATTAGTGGCTGTTGCTCTCCCCAGGCACTTCTGGACCTACTTGGTACACACTCAGGATATTTCCGTTTCTCCACAATCCCCTATGAATGTTTGGCGATGGTGCTGGTGAATGGGTTGCACCCAACAAGGAACCTGTCCATCGGGCTGCCAGACCAGCCCCTGGAGGCCCAGCTCTTCTGGCCACGATCAGCTTTCATAAATCATCTCTCTCCACTATTCTTTGCTTTACGATCTTTTATGTGGCTTGTCAGTTAAGTTTTGTAGCTATAATGTCTTAATATTTGGCCCCAGGGTGTAGGCTATCAGTCTACCCCAACCTGCATTTTTACAGTAAATCTCAGGACTCGGCATGCTGAACTTCCCATCTGGGCCTTCAGAAGTCTTCTCTTCTCACTTCTTACAAAAACAAGGGAAGCTCCTGTGGGTCCATTCTCCAGGAGGGACATTCCTGCTCCTCAGCCATCATTTCCCAAAAACCCTTTCACTTCTCCTGGGATTTCCTATTAAGTTACTACTTTTAGATTCTAATGCCTTATTTTTCCATGTTAGCTTTATTGGATTCTTTGTCCACTTTTCTAGCATTTCCCATTTGCTTGTGCAAATCTCCTTACCACCATGTTATTAAACCTTCCCTTCCCATCCTTCCTGGTCAGTGGAGGGTCTCTTTATGCCCTTCTTCACCCAGCACTCATTTGGGACCCCATTCCCTCTCTCTAGGCCACAGCAGGGCTCCTGACAGTCCTCACTGCAGAAATGGGGGCTACTTCAACCATCATCCATCAGTGTCCTTTTATCTCCTTACTATTCTTTAGACCATCCCACATCCCTTCCATAAAGCTTTCTCTCTCTGTTGCCAGAGCAAACGCTGGGTGCGGGTGAGGATGCTCATGGCCCCATACCCCCCATCTCCCCATCATTGGTGTCTGGCGTGGCCCTTGCTAAACTGGCCAATCGATCATCTGGGGAAGAGTCACGACCTCATGGGTTCAATGTTTGCACTCACCAGGGCTCCCTACTTCTTTCCTGTTCAAAGGCTCTGTTGTTTAAATCTTCAAAAAATGTAATGGAAATGGACGTTCCACACCCCTTTGGGGGTTTCACAGGGTTTTGTGAAAGGCACAAATGGAATGTATGCTAAGATCTTTCTTAATTGAAACCAAATGTTTTTTCTCAGCAACATTTTCCGTTTGATTCTTCAGTGATGGGAGATGTCTAGGAAGTCAGTTGACGGTGATGTGGAGAAGAAATGCCTCTGAAGTCTCTTTGCTCTTGCCTTTTCCATGACGACACTCTCATTGTGTGGGATTTCCATAGCCCTTGAAGGGCAAAACTGCTCCGGAGGGAGGACTTCCCCTTCCAGGTATTGGGAGGAGTGACAGGGAAGTGAAGGAAGAGCGAGGCCTGAAGAGGGTCCCATCTCAGATGAGGGTGCAGGGCACCCTTCAATGCTAATGGCCACCGCTGCTCACAGCCTCTCCGGAAGCAGGAAGATGGGACACTTTAACCACAAGGTGGTCTTCTCTATAAAATAGCAATGGGGTGGGGGGGGATCCATCGTGTTTCCTGTGGAACACGATGGGTCCATGCCATGGGCCGTAAGATACAGACAACCTGATGACAAGAAGCGGAGTAGTAGAGAGAAGTCTTAAATACAGTGTGAAAGTGATCAGGAAATTTTTCAAGAAAGAGGTGGCTTGTGAGCTGAGTCTGGTGAGGCAGGCAAGGAGGAATGAAGTTAGGGAAGTACGGGGCAGTGCTTTCCAGCAGTTAGGAGGCATAAAATCACCTCAGGCATCTCTTTAAAATGCCAGCTCCCAGGCCCTATCCCAGAGATTGAACTAGAAGGTCTGAAGCAAGCCCAGGACTGGGAAAGTTTAGCAAGCCCCAGGAACCCTAGTTGAGATGGACTCAGACTACCTGCATTATGGAAACCACAGAAGGCAGTTTCAGGCAAGGTGAAGGGCCTCAGTTTGGTTTAAATACTCAATTTAGAGCAAGATTTATAAACTTAAATACCTCTGGGGGCTAGGGTGATACAGACCTTGAGAGAAGTTGAAGGTTTACAAGTATAAATAGGAGATTGTCTCCCAATTCTGAAAGGAACAGCAGCCAACAAGCTCCAGCAATTACTGCCATGCAGGAATACGTGCTCCAGACTAGGGCACCAGAGCTGTCTACAAGAAGAGAAGCCAGAGACCTGAGTTTTACATCCCCCAGAAATTATTAAATGATACATTAAAATGCCATGAGCATCACATAATTCCATGAGGGACACTATAGTAGGCAAGTTCAGAGGAGCAAAACAAAATCTCATTGCATATGGACTTAAATGATAGAAGAAAATTGTATTTTATCTGGTAGACAATGAACAATAGAAGGCTTTGCAGCAAAGAAGGAATCTGAACAGAAGTGTGCTTTAAGAAGATTTCTGTGGCTGTTGTCTGCTCACAATGGAATGGAGAAGGGACTTCAGACAGCAGCTCCTAGGAAGCCCCTCCCAGTGTGGAAAAGGAATGGAGAAGAGAGAATGAGAGGTTTCCAGAAGCAAGAATTCAGGAGATTTGATTGCCTATGGAAGGAGGAAAAAAACGAATCACCTAGGGTCTTCTATGTCTAAATCCACACTGCCTCTTGTCATCCTTTTCCTTTAATATATACTTATGTTCCAGCTTCATTCATTGCACAAAAAAAATGATCATTTAGGTTGCATTCTGATCAGTGCCTGCTTAATAATGAAACTTAGAGTTACTTGTTTAGGGAAAAAAAGCACAGACAAAATATTTTTATAATATCTATAATAAATGCAAAGAAATCAATACAAACAAAACTTGGCTTTAGCAAACTGTACATACATAAATATCTTTTTTTTAACTATAACATTCAACTTTTTTCACATAAAGCCTTCCATGATCTTATTTATTACATCTAGTTTTTCTTTATACCTCTAAAAAAAGTGCCTTTTAGATTTACAGCTTGTGCTTCTAAAGCAAAGGTTAAAACATCATGCCCCAAAGGAAAACAAGGTAAAAAGGAAGCTGCCATATAAGCTCTTAAAAATTGTATGTTACAAGGTTCTAAAATCTCTTCAGCACTGGTTGGTTGGTAGATTGTACGACACTGACATGGTGCTTGGGAGGGTCGTCTATCTGATGGTTGGAGCAGCACCATGGGAAAGCTGCCCAGATGGTCTACTGAAGTCCTTGGCTATGCATAGAATGGGCCAAGGGCCCAGAATTCATGAGTCCAGGGAACTTTGGGGGTCCTTACTCAATCTCTTTAGTGCTAAGGTTCAGAGTCTCAAACCAGGTTTCTTCCAAACCTTCTTGTCGTCTGTTTGTTCTCCTGTCACTGTTTATCCTCCACCTCCAAAGCCATGATTTGCACACACGTGATCTGGAGGAGGGCTAAAGCTGCCACACTGAGGGCTTTTGCCAAGACCAAGGTCCTCTTGTTGATAGCTTGGGATTGCTTATGACCCGATCCTCCGCATGCTACCAGCACTTCTGCAGATGGCATCTGCTTAGTTCAGAGTGGAGGAGGGCCATTCGTGTATCTGAGCATGGGGTGGAATGACCGGGCAAAGTTGTTGGAGAGGGCACAGCTGTAGTCTTCCTCTGACATTGGTACAAGGCAGGCGAGCCCGATGAGGAGCAGCAGGAGAAGCTGAAGGGGAAGAGCTGCTCGGAGGACTCTGAACAGGAAGGCGCGGCTGGACCGATCTGGCCCAGGCTCAGAAAGGGAGGAATCGGAGCCACCTTTTGTGGACCTGAGAGAAGAATGGACATAAACAACTCAGATAACTCCAGTGTTGGATCGACGCTGCTTTTTGCCTCTGCACCTTCCTGGAAGCTAAAGGGCCATGCCAAGCACACCCCAGCCTGGCGATCAGCTGCCAGCCTTCCACCGTGTGCCCAGGTCACCCCCACCACCAAATGAAGTTGTTGGAAACTGCACTGATGAGAAATAAACATTTAGTCAATAAACTAAACGTAACTAATTAGGTTCAAATTCTATTCCTTTTATCCCTTACTTTGGTGAAGCGTTTTCTAGCAACAAAAATAACTGCTCTATACACATTCTACCAGCATAAATTAAGTAGATCCAGAATAATTAAAATGTAGATATTTGATGCAGTACATTTTTGTTTTAAGAATATCAGGAACATTGTTCAGCAAAATTAGTTGCTGTCAGAATCATACCAAGTATCCCATCTAGCCATCCTGGATTTGCCAAAATCCATGCAGCGAAAATAAAAACAGTCTTAGTCATTTTGCACAGACCCACAAAAGCTTCATTAATCACAGAGTATACCCTGGTTTCATCTTGCACTGAATCAGCATCAGGCCCTGACATTAGCAGGTTCCAAAGCTGTACGAACAAGGAATAGCAGTGGGGTTTATCTACAGAACACTAGTGTTGTATGATGTAGATGCTAGGCTGATCCTATCACTGATGTCGTTACTTTGGAAAACAGACACCATTTTCTGAGGAGGATGGACTGTCATCCTGTAGCCCCTTCTACACTCGAAGTGACAAGTTCTTCTGGAGGATGGACTGTCATCCTGTAGCCCCTTCTCCGCTCAAAGTGACAAGTTTTCTGGAGGATGGACTGTCATCCTGTAGCCCCTTCTACACTCAAAGTGACAAGTTTTTCTATTTCACTTTTATCTTCCTTTTAAACAGTGCATTAGAGATTGAGTACAGGTTTCAGAGCTCTTAAGAAGGACTGCCTGGAAAATACAGGATCTGGAAGTAGATTCTGAGTTGGGTGCTGTTTTCTTTCTGTGAACAGCCATTAACTTTTTTTAGTTACTAGTAGAAAAGATGAAGAAAGAAATGTTGTTTACAACAGGCATCTGGTGTACACACAGACCCACACAACATTGAATGAGCAAAAATAAGAGATATAGCTAAAAGAAACATTCCCTTACAACTAGTATAAATTCTCTAAGGGTTTTAATATCACGAAGGATAAGGACACTGAATGTGAGGCTACTGGAATAATATGAGCATGTGAAAGCTGTATTGGTAACTGTAGGTTTGGCCCAGAAGAAAGCACTATGTTTGTAGCTCACCTATTAGCTGTTAATTTCTGAAGACAGATTATCCTAATATCAGTGGGGGATGAGGAGTGACACCTGAGAAAATGAATGTTAAAATAAAAAACAGAAAGAATCCCCTAGAAGGGAACAGAGGGAGTATTCAAAACTCTTTTATGAAACCATCAAAGAAAAATGGGAGAGGGCCCGGCACAGTGGCTCCCCGCCTGCAATCCCAGCACTTTGGGAGGCTGAGGTTGGCGGATCACTTGAGGCCAGGAGTTCAAGCCAGCCTGGCCAACATGGTAAAAATACAAAAATTAGTCAGGCATGGTGGCATATGCCTGTAGTCGCATTTACTTGGGAGGCTGAGGCAGTAGAATCGCTTGAACCCTGAAGCCGGGGGCTGCAGTGAGCCGTGATCGGAGCACCACTGCACTCCAGCCTGGTCAACAGAGCGAGACTCTCTCTCAAAAAAAAAAAAAAAAAAAAAAAAAAAAAAAAAAAAAAAGGGAGACAAACAGATTTGTTTGGCAAAACCCCCAAGAAGCAGCCCTGCACCACACAGTGTTTCTAGTATACTTCTTGTGGTGTAAGGAAAAATCAAATCACTGGCTTAAATTGGAAGCATGTTCTTTTCTGAAGTCCACACAACTAACGGCAGTGCAATGTAACCTTGAACAACTCACTTCATCTTTAGGTGCCAACCTCTTCACTAACCTCTTCAAATTAGAATAGATGGTCTTCCACCTTTTAAGTTCCCTGTTTGATGTTTTGTCTTCTACTGATTTGTCAGTATAAATAATCTCCCAAGAAGTCACAAGAGCTCAATCACCATCTAGTGGTCAAACTGATTAACCGCCCTTGTGCTAAGACCAATCAGTTATTCCTAATAAGCTGAAAATGAAAAAAAAAAGAAGTATATTTTGTGAGCATAAAAGAAATATGTCATATACCTTATTAGTGGAAAAGGAAAATAGAAACTTCTTGAGTTACCTGAGCATAAAATATTCACGTTGAGACAGGGCCTTAGAGAGCATCCAATTCATCTGCTAATTTTGTAGGTGAGTAGCTAAGGACAGTTCATGTTTACTCTTCTAATTGCTAGGCAGCACTCTGAGCATTTCTATTGGGTTCTGTCATTTAATCCCCACAGCAGTCCTCTGCGGTGTGTACTTATTAACCTCATTTTATAGATGATGTGAAAAAAAGCTCAGGGAAGTGAAATAACTAGCTCAAGCTCACACCGCCGATGGCAGAAGATTTGAACTCTGTGATTTTAACTACCAGAACCTGGAGACTCTAGACAGGGCGAACGACCTGCTCCAGATCCCACAATTAAAGGAAGAGGCCTAGCAGGAACTCGGGGTTCCAAAATCCCTGCCCACCGCACTCTCTGCTGTGAAATGGTTTGCCAGTTGGTGATATGAATAATGGTAATTCAGGTCGTATTCATGTCACAGGTATCTCACATGTAGAAGCAAAGAAGAGAATTCCGAACTTGCATCCTAAAATACTTGGAAACAAGTGGTTTCCTCATGTCTAAAATAAATGCCTCTGGTCGTAAGGCCTCACAGTATCCGGCAGATCATCAAATCTGTGTGGATGTGGGGACATTTTGTTTTGAGGCAGTTATATAACCATGGGCAAGTAAATTAGTCCCTCTGGCCTTCAGTTTTCTCATTTGCAATGATGAGGGGTGCATTGATATCCTAAAATTGTTTTGGCTCTCATGGTTTGATTCAATGGTTTGCCTTAAAGTGTCTTAAGAAGGACAGGATAGCCACCCACAAACTCTGGATCAAATTTTCTTCAAAATGTCCTTTCCCTGACTTTAAAATACGCTCTGGCAACCAACACTCAACACCTGTAGCTGGATGAGTTATAACAGAATGACAGAAGAGAGCTCCACAATTCCTAGTTATTAAATATCTGACTAATTTTCATTAGGAGGCATTTAAGGACTCTCTTGATGGGAATATTTACATATCTAATTGATAATACAATCTGACAGAGCTGAATAGCTCCTCTTTGTCAATCTTAAATTCTTTGTGCAATTAGGTCAAAGATCAAGATCAAAACAAGGGCTGCCTATTGACCAGTTCACTCCTGAGAAAAATGGCAAACCGTTGAATCATAAACCATGAGAGCCAAAACAATTTTAGGGTATTAGTGCACCCCTCATCATTGCAAATGAGAAAACTGAAGGCCAGAGGGACTAATTTACTTGCCCATTTTTGATAAAAATGTCACCATTTACAGAATATGGGCTCCTATGTTGGAGTCTGTTGAAGGACATGGCACATTTAACAGCCCCAGAGCATTTTTTAATTAAACTTAAATTTGTGCATGACTTCTAATGTTGAAGAACGCCAAGCTAGGAAGAAGTCATGGGCTGAGATGGAGACAGAGAGAACACACAATACTCAGTGACTATCCATGCAGTTGGCTGCCCTTGAAAATATCCAAACTATCCACTGGGAAAATGCCTGTCCCCTTGGGGTAATTACCAGAGTTTCAACATGCCCAAAGCTGCCTCTTCTTCAGGGGGAACTTGTTCCAGTGATGTTAGTATCAAGAAGTTAATGGTCCCAGGGAAAGGGTTATTTTTAATATTTATCTACTGTCCTAAAAGTCACTTAAGTTTTTAGAGTCTTGGGAAATTTGATAAGGGAAAGAACAAAGGTGACTTGTTGACTACTCACTGGTCATTCTCCTCTGGCCTCACTACATACATGGATGCCAGTTTAGATCGTGTTTATATAGGAAAACTTAAATGTGTGAGCCTCCTTAAGGAATATCATCAATACAGATATATCAGATAGTTCTGTCCAGAAAAAAAGTGCTTATTCTCTACAAGTAAATTTTTATTTATTTTTCTCACTTCCCTCACTCCTTCAAATTTCCAGGTAAATAGTTGCCCAGGAGTTGTTTCATCTCTGTCCCAAAATACCTAGACAGTTGCAGGATAAGGAGAATGGCAGGGAAGGAGTAGTGACTAAAACCATACTCTTCAAAAGAAAGGGTATAGGACACACACTTGTGAGAAGTCTGAATGCCATGCACATGGGGTATGACTCACTTTGAAAATTGTTCATAACCAAGGAAATGAAAATGAGTTAATTTTGTGCATACATCATTTAAAGCCAAATGAGAAAAAACTTCTAATTTATCTTGTTACTTGTCAGCTAACACTGGCAGTATGTAACAGGAATTTATTGTGCAGAAATATCTAGATTGTCCATGATCTTGATCCTGCCCTTACGTGTCTTGTCTTTGAAACCCAGTGTTTCCTGGATATGTGGTTCAGGAGACAAGTTTCCAGAATCAAGTTAGAACCCAGGTCTTCTTTTTTTCCAAACCAAACATTCTGGCTAATCCTAAACTACCTGAGGCAGCCTGTGGTGGCCTCAGCTCTAAAACCATTGTTTAAAGGCTCCTACCCATCAGCGGCCCTTCAGCTGAGTGGTATGGTTAACAGGGTAGGGTCTGGAGTCAGGGGACACCTGGGTTCAAATCCTACATCTTTACACCTCTAATCCCCAGTGTCCTTGTCTACAAATTGGGAATATAGCCATGTCATGGGATTCTCATGAGGGTTAAAAGAGGTAACATACATAAAATGCTTAGCATGTATACAATTAAGCACTAAATAATTAAAACACATTAAGTACTAAATAAATGTCAGCAACTTATCACTATTATCTGTATAATTATACCAATGGTGTGCTGACTCATACCCTTAGGGGTTGGCTGGATTCAGCCTTTTCTCTCAGGAAAACATATCTGATTTATTAATAGTGCTTTCAAGGATGTGATAAATTTCTCAAACTGCCTGTCCTGTTCCCTGGAAACACCAGGAAGGCCTACCTCAAATAGCAACAGAGAAAACTACTGGAGCCTTACCCTACAGCTGTCCTTGGGGCACAGGTAACCAACCTGCCTTAGAGGGGAGAGGCTCTGTGCTGAGGCTCTTTGAATGCTTTGAATAAATAGATCCCCAGATAATTCTGACAGAAAAGACTTGAAAACAAATTCTACAAGAAACTGAATAGTGTTTATAGTGAGGCTCTAGTGTACATGCAAAAAACCCCCACTGCCCTTTCTTAAATATATCTGATTAACGAATACATTTCTCAATGAGGCCTTTTTTCCCTCTTTCAGTGTTTCGGCCAGTCATTTGCCACTTCTCATTCCATCTTAGTTCTCTGTAAAGAAGGTGCCAGAGACCTAAGGTGCCCACGGCAATTTTGCATTTTACAATTCTAAGCTTTAGAATGAAGTCATCAATTTGCTCCATCCAGACTACAGAACAATTATTCCTTTGCCTTGCTGGAAATTGGAGTGAAATCTTTCTAGTTGTCAATTTCAACTCAGCTGCAGTAGCATTTTGAAGAATTAATGGTGATAAGGTTAGAAAATTTTAAATCAAATGTAGGGAAAAAGTACCAGCTAGCGCATCATAAGCACTTGCTTTGAAAGCATGCTTCTAAAGGTGTTTAGCCTCAAATAAAAATCACGAATATGGTTATTATGAATGCACGCACAGATTTTTATGTTTCTAATTTTAAGAAGCTCTAGGGAGCTCCCTATAATGATTTAGGGAATCTCTAGATTCTGATATACTGCAAGTCTTTTAATGGTAGGAATCACATCGAATTAATTTTGTAGGCCCAGGGCCTAAATTTAGTAGGTGTTCAGAAACTATTGGCATCAATTCATATGTAGGTTTAAAATACTGTATGAAGGCATAGAATCACCACCATCAAATCAAATTGAAATATGTAACAGGCTAGTATAATGTTAACATCTGACTTTAAACAACAATAAAGAAACCAAATGAGTAACTCCTCCCTTCAAACTAGTAGTTTCTTCCAACTCAGTCTCTTTCTCCTCTCAGGAAGAATGCACATCTAAAAATTTCCCATTGCAGACCGCTGGAAACAACATTCTAAACTATTTATGCTTCTGCAATAACCTTTCCAATTTGCTGGACCAGTGCAAGATTCAACACAAGATATCTCAAGTCTCAATGTAAAGGAACACCACGACAGCCCTGACTGTGGGTGAAGTTCATTCTTCTCCAGCAGACTCTGCATTTCATTGGCGGGGTTGGGTGTGCCCCAAACAGAGCTGCCGAGGGTAACGAAGCCCAAGAATGTTCAACCACAACCTGTCTGCGAAGGTGTTTGATGACGTTTGCCATTCAGGTGAAGATTATTTATGTTCCAGTTCCACCTGAGTAGCAAAGTGAACACTATGCTGAATGCTCAGAAAGATGTTAATCAACCGTGCTGGACAGAGCAGAGCTGAAAGGCGCCTTGCGAGTGCCATAGTGAGAATGTGGCTGTCCCAGCTGCAAAGCCCTGTTAGGAGGCATGAGGAAGCACTTGCTGCCCTAAGAAATGATGCCGTTGACATTTTCAAAAGGTCTATGCGGCTGTCTGAAACAATGGGGAGAGCAGATAGACGCAATATTTGGGAACCACAGAGTGACTGCTGTTTGCATCGTTAACGTAAGCGCTTTCCCCTTTCTCATCACCATCATTTGTATCAACCAAAGAACTGATCTCCGGTATCCTCAAAGGAATGCTCGGGGATATTCTTCACCTCTGTTCACGGCACATCAGCAATTTGTGGGGAAAAGATGGACTGTGTAACACAATGATCTGTCTGAATTGTCTCTACTTATAGGGGACTGAGCAAACCTTAGAGCATCTGTGGATGCTCGTCATTATCTTCAAAAGTCCCCGTGAGTTTTTCTCCATATTTTATGATTGCTACTTTGTTTAGGATAGAAAAAAAACTCATAAAATTGTCTTCAAGCCAAACCAAAGGAAATGAAAAGAAAAAAAAGAAAAAGAAAAAAAACAAAACAGTAAAGGGAGGTTTAAAACCAGAGAACATATGAAAATATGTTCTGCCTGACTTCAGCCGAGTGGGAAGGACCAAACGAAAGAGCCAGTCCCTTATGCACAGCTGGAAAACTAAAATTATTACTCAAGGGTTGTTTACAGTTCTACATTTCCTCATCCCCACCCTCCTTCCAGGAATTCAGATTCCTGCTCAGTGGTGATAAGTTTCCAGAGGGGCAAGCTACTTTAACCGTGAATTGCTAGGGACTGGAATGAAAACAGGCTCCGAGGACTGTTTTCATTTTTTAGAAAGCTGTCTGGGGAAAGTTGAACTGATCAGTGGAGGAGCAGAGGAGCACAGACACCACACCGACAACAAAGAAGGCAAAGCACTGCTAACTGTGGGAGTGAGGGGCTGCTGGAGGCCAGGCGGGAAGCGCGGAGTGGCAGCTGTGAGTCGGCTCTTGGGAGGTGACTGGGTAGGGGCACTGGCTGCTGCGGGTTCCAGAGTGAGCTTGCCAAGTGCCCGGAAAGTGAGTGGCTGGGTGTGCTGGCTGAAGGGAAGTTTTAGGATAAGCAGAAGAGAGAAGGTACTTATAAATTTTCAATGAACACCAAATTAGGACTTGCCATTTTGAGACTCCAAAACCCACAATCTGGATAAAACATGAAAATAAAATAAAAAGTTGGGGATGTTAGTATATTTTATTCAGATATGCGGGTTTTGTGAATGGTAAAAGAATTCACTGATCGATTACCTGTCTTATTGTAAACTCTAGAAATAAAGAGGATGATAAAAGTCTGCCATGAATCAAATGGCAGTGGTGCCGCCAGTTGTAATTAAATCCTTATTGACAATTTGATGAAAAGTACCAGATGGGCTATGTTGAGACAAACAGAATTTTCACGGAGTCCAAATATTTTATGCTCCGAAATTTACTTGAACATTTCATTTAGAAACATCTCTTCCAATTTATGAGGAAAGGGTGTGGACTGAAATGAGTAATTTCCCAACTACCCTGAGGCAGACCAGATACAGGCCTACCTAAGTCATGGACAATTTTCATCATCCTCTTGGGGTTCTAGAACAGTGTGGAAACCAGGAGAAGGAGGTACCTGCTATGTGGACTGCTGACAGAGGGTCCAGGCTGTGAGAGACTACATTTGCCTCGTGGCTGTTTGCAATGAACAGGGGGTAAAGAAAGAAGAATGTTCAGTCCAGGCAAATAAAGACAAGCTACTAATGAAAATTAAACTAAAAGTGCAGCAAAGGAAAAACAAATCAAATGAAATGATCAGTACCCATGAATTAAGGAAACTGGCTTTTCTTTTGTTGAAGAAGTGAAATAAATTTACATCTATGTGATTAGCCACTGATAAACATAAATTGGGATTCTGGAGTCCATACTAGGGTGGGCATATTTCTCTTGACTTTTCGTGGTAGAAACACATGTGTATATTTACATACAATAAAGGTAAAATGCACTATGCCATACCATGTATTTCAAAGACACTTTACATATTTTTTTTTCATCTTTTAGAATACTAAAACAGTGTTAAAATTCTTGGCCCATAAGAAATAACAATGGCAATATGAGATTGGTCTTTGTAGTGATGAAGCCCACCTTAAATATTCAAGTTAAAGAAAGGTTAAAATTGGACTTGAAAAGCCAGTATTCCTTCACATTCTTAAACTAGGATCTATAGGAAACTAGTGAATGTAGTAAAAAAAAAAAAAAAAAAAATCTTAAAAAAGATAATACATTTATCAGCATAGAACACAAATGTTTATAACAAAAAAAGTCAAATGAAATCAAAACTTCTAAAAACTAAGGAAAAATGGAATGAATATAATCATAAAGCTGGACAAAAAATATATAACAAAACAAAAAACAATCTTCTAATTACACAGAGAAATCAAGGCATAGAGGGTAGCAGGGGCCGAATTTGTCCTTTCATCCTCTTTGTGTTCAGTGAGGCAGCCCCTGCCAAGGCCTGTGGGTGAGTTGTTGCCATCTTAGGGGCGGGACAATTGCCGCAAACCTTCAGGACCACCACCCAGAAGCGGCTTAGCTTGAGAGTCAACAGAACCTCCACTTGCCTTAACGAGTCAATAGCTCACAGGCGTTCACGGTTCTGTGCACCTCGAGCCCAGGCGCCACTGCAAGTGGTGGCCTACCTTTTAAGATAGTTGTGGCAGCCGTGGCTTGAAGAAAGGAGCCACCAGAGGGACAAATGGGCACCATTCTCGAAATTTTCTTATTTGAGGAAGAAAAATAAATGCTCTCCCTGCATACCAGCCACACGTTGAGTCCTGATTTTTTGGAAAACCAGAATCGCTCTTTTCCATTCCTGAGCGCATGCTGGGAGGGGATGTGGCAGGGCAGAGGAAGCGCGCTACCCTGTGTGACAGCCCTCCTCTGGAGGGGACGCCTGCCTGTGAACCCTGTGGTGGGTGCAAATGCCGTCACTTCCCAGTGTTCCCTCCCACGGGCCAACTGAAAATGACCAGTGGAAAGTTACCGTTTTCTGTCTGTTTGGGGTGCTCCTTCCTGATGTAGGACTCACAGACCCTGAGGTGTCCAGTTCATCAGCAGAAGACCAGGAAGACAAATCCTACGTGGGAGAAAGATTCTTTTAACAACTCCACCTCCCAGACCCACGGGGCCCCCATGTTGCACCACGCTATCTCCCACTCCATCTCCATCCACCCCCATGTCTCCACCATAAAAACCAAACCATTCCTTGGGAAAAATGGAACCAGACAGGAACAAGAAGAATAGGGCCAAATTCTTCTAGTGGGTTGGGATTCCTAGTTGTCTGTTTGGCTGTTCTGGAAAATATAGCTATGATTTTGTTATTGCTAAGTTTCACTTATAGCTTTATTATTTCTTGGAGACATGGATGTGAATGAATTGATATTGGTTTGGGAGGGGAAGAAACCTGCCGTAGAGCCTGCTGGTCACTCAGCCCGAAGAGAAATCAATATATTCCAGTTAGAAACAAAAGACAGTCATCCAGGAGTCTGCCTTTTCGCATTAGAGAGACTTTATTATTTTGGGCACTGCTGCTATTCAGAGTAGATTGTTCTTTTGCAACTTACAGCAGGGCAAAGTGTGTGTTCATGGCAGGGTTTCCCAACAGAATGGCTGAAATCTTACCAGGCATCATCACACCAGCAAATGCATTTCTCAAAACCAATAATACCACAATGGAGGCGATTGTAGAAAAAATATAAAAAATTAAATAAGCAGAGGACCACTTTTTAATGGTTTTTTTTTCCTGTATACCTAATGGAGAATTCATGCCTGAGAGGGGTTAAATACAAAACTCAGATACAACAGTTGGTTTGCTCTACCATGGCTGTGTAACTAACGTGTGTAAATTCTTAAACAGGGTGAAATAAAATGCCACAGCAGTTGTGGTAACAGCATTAGTAATGATGACAAGAGAGCTTTTGGATTTAATAGAATCAAAAGCAGTGTCCTGTTGTACAAGTTTATGTGGCTGCTTTTTTATTTTGAGATAGGCCTTGTAAGAGCAGTGGCTGAAAGAAGACACTCCATTCTGACAAGTACTATATTTAAAGTCTTTCTAAAATGCATGAAGATGATGCTTCTTGGGTCTCCAGTAAGAAATGCGACACGATGATGTCTGTTTAGAGCTCACCTGCTGACTACTTGACACGTCTAATAACTTCTCCAGTTCCTTGATATGACGACTGACCTCCTTCAAGAGAAGTTTGAGCCGATTTCCAATAACATGGACTTTTTCTTTGGCTTCTAAACAGTCTGTTCCTTCAGCATTCACCAGTAGTTGGCAAGACATGTCTTGCAAAGAGGCTACTCTGAGTTGGGATTCCAACAGCTCATGCTTTATTTGCTATGCATACAAAAATAAAAAATTTTTCTAAGCATTTTTGATAAATGGCAAAAGCTCCAAAAGTGCAGAATGAGATCAACTTAACTTGGTGGGAAATTATACCTGAGTATCAAACGTGGAGCTCACACACTAAAGGATGCAGCAGCTCATGGCCTGAGCTCTACTCCTGCCTCTGCCAAAAATATTCTATAAGACCCCTGACCCTCTCTGATCTCCGTGTGATTTGACGCCCGGTCCACAGTATTATTGGAAGGTTCGAATTGCTTAATGTATATATGACAGTACTTAAAATGTAGATTAGTATGCAAGTGAGACATAAGATAGTCTTTTAAACAGAAAAGTACAACATCAAATACACCAAAACAGAAGTATGTCTAGGTATCCTCCGATATCTAGTCAAGATTTTTTTTAAAAAGGGGTGATTCATCATTCACAGCCTAATGCCAGAGGTCAAAGTGAAGTGACAATGCAGTTCCACAGCTATTTCCTCTAGGTTTCTAAGACTATTATGGGACTGAATTAAAAGGTACCAATGCTGTAGTTTAGGTGAGTGTTAAATGTTAAGACATAACATTTTTAAAATACAGAGAGCTACAAAGTGCATAGTATTTTCTTCTAATGGAACTCAAATATGCTTCCTTATCTTCTATAAAGTCACTTAAATACACTGTACTTTATATTGTCCAAAGATCCTTGTATAAGGGGCTACCAGGTAATTTCCTTTTGAATTTAGTGCTAGAAAAAGTTTCTCCTTCCTTGAGAACTGTTATGTTTTGTTTTTGTCAGATAATGAAAGTAAGTTTACTCCTTGTTTCCCATTTTGTCTTAGCTTTCAGAAAACTTGATGCTAAGATTCATGTTTAATCTGCTATATTTAATTCCTCTTTAAAAGAGTTGGCTGGGTGCAGTGGCTCATGCCTGTAATCCCAGCACTTTGGGAGGCTGAGGTGGGTGGATCACCTGAGGCCAGGAGTTCGAGACCAGCCTGGTTAACATGGTGAAACCCTGTCTCTACTAAAAATACAAACATTAGCGAGGCGTGGTGGTGCACACCTGTAGTCCCACCTACTCAGGAGGATGAGGCAGGAGAATTGGCAGGAGAATTGCTCCAATCCCAGAGGTGGAGATTGCAGTGAGCTGAGATCGCACCACTGCACTCTACCCTGGGCAACAGAGCGAGACTGTCTCAAAAAACAACAACAAAAACAAACAAACAAAGACTTAATTGTCTCGTTCTATTCCAATATTTTAATGAACTTTTATTATAAGCCACCAAATATACTTTTGGGCCACAGATGTAACATAAAGTTTAAATTAAGCTGCCTTAATAAACAACACAAGCTAATTAAGATTGATTGAGAACACTAAGATTTTTACAATTGAGCAGATATCATCTGGCGGATTCTAAAGCTTCTAAATCAGATTCTAAATCAGATTCTAAAGCTGGCAGATATCATCTTCTATGCACATGCTTACTTTACCAAGATTGGAAACCACAGGGAGTTAAAAAAGTGTAAAATAGAGAGTATAACGCAAAAAGAAAAAAAAATAATAACACTTACCACTTATATCCATTTTCTGCAAATGAAATACAACCCTGCTAAAAATAACTGGAGGCTGCCAGAGTTCACACATCTTACCATAAGCTGTTTGTGATGGTCCTGAAGTATCTCTGCATCAAGGTTAGAATCAATAGGGACAATTTCATTTTTCCTTCTGTCAATGTTCTCCAGCATAAGAAGCAAACCATGGCTCATTTCATGGAAACCCTACAGAAAACAGTTTAAAGTAACTGTAGATAAAATATTTTTATTTCTCTCACAACTTAAATGTCTTTCAACTGCCACCATTAGCAAACACACATTGGTTTTAAGAACGTACATGCAACTCCTTTCTGAGGAAGGCACTGGTGCTTTTGCAATGACCTGATCATGAGTTCATGTTCTTATCAAAAGCATCTAATTTATTACTTGGAGGAAAATTTAGACAAAAAGAAAATTGGCATCAAAATACCTTATTTCTGAAAAAAGGGTAGTGCCATTATACAGTTTAGAAGGAAGCAACTCTGCTGCCCTCTCTTCTCTGTGTATTCAAATCTTTCCATCTTTTAAGGCCTACCTAGGCTGAATCTCATATCCCCTTCATTCATTTATTCATCCATTTATTTATTCAACATACAGTTACTAAAGATCTCCTACAGATAAGGCACTGTACTAGGAGTGGGTGCAGAGGTGAAACAGCAGTTTAGGTACCTGCTTTCAAGGAACTATTACTGTTGGGGCACATATAAACTTGGAGAGCAGGCTTCAAATCCTTCCACGGCTTTCCATTGTGCTCAGAATATGATCCAATCTCCTGGCTTGGACCTACAAAGCCATCTGGTTCCTGACCACCTCCTCAGTCTTTCTTATCACTCCCTGGCTCGGCTCATCAACTACACTCTGGTCACAATGACCTCTTTTCTGTTCCTAAAGACACTAAGTCATTTCCTGCTTCTGGGACTTTCCATTTATTCTATCACCTTCATAGCAACACCCTTCCAATGTTAGCTCAAAGAGCCAAATAAATTCCCTGACTACCCTCTCAAAGTGCCTTTTCTCAGTTACTTTTATCGTCCATGTCTGTAAGTATCTTGTTTAACTATTTACTTGCATTTTATTGATCTTGTCATCCCCATCAAAAGCAGAGGCCATGCTTTATTCAATGTTTTAGCACCACATCTGCCATACAGTGGATGCCCAGCAAATAATTACAGTATGAATGGATAAATAATATTTGTAATGCTCACTTTGATGTTCAAGAAAGGCTTGCCCAGTAAATATCTGTTGAATAAATAAAGGAAATAAATGAATGAGTCATAGAAGGAGCGTTTGGACTGAGATAAACATGAGGAATAGTCTCTTCTTATCTGGACAGATGATAGGATCTAGAGATTTTGAACATGGTCTTGAACATGTAGAAATGCTCCAGTAAAATGACAACTTTGGGCACAAGGTTATCTCACTGAAATACTGACTTTGGGGAGCAACTGCATCCCTCTAGAAACAATGACACATCAAGTCACACACTCAGCTAAACCGCTAATGTCTGGCTCTGAGTCATCTCCTGCCCAAAGCTCTACAGACCTGGCACTGCATCAGGGCATCTTGCAGTAGGCCCCGCCACTCCTCCAGCAGAGAACACACTCGGTCCCAGCGCCCATTCATCTGTGACAAGCGATCCTGCAGGTCCCGACTCTCCTTGCTGTCAGCCTGGGTGAACTCAGGGCTGCAGAGATTGATGGAGAGGATGATGGCTTTGCGGTGGTCCACGGCTTTCTGGAGCTCCTGAAAAGAACAAAAAAGACAATCAAACAAGGACAATAATGACAAAGATATTTTCCCTTGAAAATGTTTCACCTGAATGAAAAGATCCATTAATTTAAACTGGCCTTAACAGGATGGCTAGGTAAAAGACAGAAGGTGCACACCACTGATAACTGTATGGCAGTTGGAAGACATGAATTAGATGAGTACTTAATAACATGGATGAATCTTAAAAAAACAGGGTGTAGAGTGAAAAAGTCAGAAACAGAATGTTACATGGAACACAACAGCCTCAATACATTCACACACACAAATCTACATTTTTAAAGAATATATCTGAACAAAGAATGTCTGCTAAATATTTTAGAATAGCTACCATTTTGAAAATCAAATGGGAACTTAGAGTTCAGCCAGGGTAGGGGTTGTAGTGGGGAGGAATAAAGAGAAGAGGAGTCTTGTAGGAAGCAACAATAACACTGGGCAATGGCCTCATTAAGGAGCATGATTGAGTCCACACTCTGTACAGAGGTTCAACCACAACGAAACTCAAATGTGTGGGCCTAAAAACGAGGTAAAGAAAACAGATATCAGGGCCCTGGACTCCAGATGTACTGAATCTGCAGGTTCAGTGGCCCACAGGCTGAGAATACTGCCTGTGTCACAAGCCACACTGATGTGAAGGTAGAATGAATTGCGTATTTCATAAGCTAACCAGTTAGGTTTGATTTCACAAAAACCAGGTGACTGATTTTTGGCTTTGTGCATTTCTAAAACATCCAATGCTCAATTCCAAGAACTTGAGCACAGGAGTCTGTATTAGTAATTGAGTATCTGGGTACTGTTTTAAAACCCCCAAACCAGTTAGGGTGAGAGATCCTGGAAGTCACATTGACCTATGCTGCATTTTGAAATCATTTCTCGCTAGTCCTGCTATGTTCCCAATCTGTCTTGATTTGTCACTTTTCAATAGGTTCTTAACATACTGTAGAATAGATTCAATCACACAGACAACATGCATTTAAGAGACACTGTGAAAATACTCGATTATTCCACAGATTTATTCAGAGAAAATACAGACGGGAAGGATCCGGAGAAAGTACAAAGGAGGGTGTCTTTTTTCTTGTCATGCAGGATGACTTTCAAGGTCTTATTTCCCTATGCTAATCTCTCTAAGGTCTCAGACCCTGGCCAGCATTTGCTTCATCAATGTTTTAAGGAATCTGGTTATAATGCAACACTGCCTTACTAGAGTAATTTAGGGACTCTAGATAAAAATGCATTTCATAATGCAGATATTGTAAATCTCCCACGTGGTACTTTGTCCTGAAATTCATGGGGTAGTGTAGAGGCCTTTCTATAAGGATGAACCTTTTGGATCACCTGGAGGGGAGATTCATTTCTCTTGTTTGAAGTTTTCTATGTTTGAAAATTTAAAACAGGCCAAGCGCGGTGGCTCACGCTTGTAATCCCAGCAATTTGGGAGGATGAGGCCGGTGGATCACTTGAGATCAGGCGTTCGAGACAAGCCTGGCCAACATGGCGAAACCCTGTCTCTACTAAAAATACAATAAATAGCCGGGCATGGTGGTGCATGCCTGTAGTCCCAGCTACTCAGGAGGCCGAGGCAGGAGAATCACTTGAACCCAGGAGACGGAGGTTACAGTGAGCCAAGTGCATGCTAGCCTGGGTGATAGAGTTGACTCTGTCTCAAAAATAAACAAACATATAAATAAATAAATAAAACAAAATCATACAATCACTAAAAGAAAGCCAAAAAACTTCAACCCCAAATTAAAAGCATATACTAAAACCACAGAAACACAAAAGAAGCACACACTTCATTCCTTATCCCGACCTCCGAGAGCCTGGGTAGCTACATTTTGAGGAGCAGCACATCTTAAGGCTGCCCAAACAGGAAAAAAAAAAAGCACTGATGGGTTTTAAAAAGAAACTGAGCTCTCAGTTCATGAGATGCTCACAACAGTCTCCATATATTAAAGCATTTTAGTATCTGGGTTAAGGAGGATTTTAAAATCTAGAGCTGGAGTTAAGTAAGGGAAGTTAACTTGTGTACTATATCCTGTGGGCCAAACCAAAATCAAATGCAAATGCCAGGTGTTTCACCACAATTACTCTATAGTTTTATTTATTACAGCAAAAATTGCTTCTACCACTACTGTAATCAATTTCAGAAGTTTCCTTTACTTAAGGTAGAATAATTTCATTACGTCCCCCATAAATTCACGCAGATACAATTTGGGAGAGGATTTCTCTAAAGCTCTAGATATAGACCTGTAGGACCTTGGTCATTCTGTATTTCCCTTACAAAGAGTTCTCATAGCTCCCAGAAGTACCTGGATGCTTCATGAAATTTTAATTGGGCATTTCTTAAAATACCAATTCATTAAATCGTGCATGATTATTTACATGGTGGATACTTCTACAACATGGTCCCCTTTTCTGCCCTTGAAAACCATCTTTTGGCCGGGCACGGTGGCTCACGCCTGTAATCCCAACATTTTGAGAGGCCGAGGTGGGTGGATTACCTGGGGTTAGGAGTTCGAGAGCAGCCTGGCCAACGTGGCAAAACCTCGTCTCTACTAAAAATACAAAAATTAGCCGGGCTTGGTGGCGTGCACCTGTAATCCCAGCTACTAGTGGGACTGAGGCAGGAGGATCGCTTGAATCTGGGAGGCAGAGGTTGCACTGAGCTGAGATCATGCCACTGCACTCCAGCCTGGGCAAGAGAGCGAGACTCGGTCAAAAGAAAGAAAGAAGGAAGGAAGGAAGGAAGGGAGGGAGGGAGGGAGGGAGGGAGGGAGGGAAGGAGAGAGGGAGGGAGGGAAGGACGGAAGGAGGGAAAGAAGGGAGGGAGGGAGGGAAGGACGGAAGGAAGGAAGGAAGGCAGGCAGGCAGGCAAGCAAGAAGGAGAGAAAGAAAGAAAACCATCTTTGTGGAATTTGGGATGGCTAGAGGTGAAGAGAGCATTCTCACTCATTTTTGTTAGATCCATTTTGCTGCTGTATAAGAGCAGCTCAAACTAGAGGTGCCATCTGCACAGTCGTTCATGCGGTGGCTCTCTGTTTGTCTGCCGTGGGAAAGGCAAGGGGCAGCTACCTTGAGCTTTTTGATCTGGAGCTCGATTGTCTGGATGTCAGTGCTGAGTTCCAGACGCTGGAGCTGTTCCAGCTCCTCCTCCGTGTCCCCCAGCCAGGCCCAGATGCTGTTCAAGTCCGAGTTAAACTGCTGCCACTTCTGGAGGTTCTGCTTCATCCTCAGCTCCTTGCTCAACGCCTGGGCCTGGAGAAGCTCCCATCGGTCAATCACACCTGGCAAGACATGCATAGAACAGCGAGGTTATTTTCCTCCACACGTGAGGATTATGAAATGCTTTAAACACAGGTTGGCAGCTAACTTTAAATAGCAACAGAAATAAAAGTAATTCCACTGGGCATTTTCGTTGTTGTCATCTGGAAATAACAGTTACATGGCTACAATGGCTGTGTTTTTTCTATTTGTATTTCTAATAATAATGAAGCAAAAAAGTTAGCTACATGGGCGTTAACACTGTAAAGAGCTTTACGAAGTAATAAGCAGTCATGTGCACGAAGTATCATTCAATTCTTGGATCCTGTCTACAACAGGGCTCTGAGCACACACATATAAAATGCCTGATTAGATATGTGAGAAACGGTACATTAAAATAATTGGAACATGAGAGGTGGGGTGACGGTGCACGCCTGTAATCCCAGCTACTCGAGGGGAGGCGGGAGGATTACTTGAGCCCACGAGTTGGAGTCTAGCTTGGGCAACATAGTGAGACTTCATCTCAATATTAAAAATAATAATAATAAATGAAACATGGGTAAACACTACCACGATGGCATGCATCACCCCCCTCACTGTCAAAGGAGACTGTTACAACTCGGAAGGAAGTTCTCGGGATAGAACGGTGTAGAAGAAGGCCAAGCAGCCTAAGGGGAACTTGGCTTTTAACAAAGTGCTTCAGGATCTTCTATTTCATTCACTCTTGAACTAGACGCTACGCACTCACCAGCCGTTTGGGTTTCGGTACTATGCAGGTTAACAAAGCCAGGAAGGCTCTCCTCTTCCTCCTTCAGTTTGTGCTCCAGTCTCTTCACGGAGTCTATACTGCCACTGCATTCGCCCAGCAGTTTCATCTGTTCAGACATAAACAACCGGCCCCTGTCACCCAAATCTTCACGAGTGCAAAAACTTCAGGGGAAAATAACTTTGTACTTTCTCAGCAAGAGAAGTGTCTGTGTTTGGCTCCTCTGTGCCACTCTGCTAAAAATAAGCCAAGATGGCCGAGTGTGGTGTCTCAGGCCTGTGATTCCAGCACTTTGGGAGGCCGAGGAAAATGGATTGTTTGAATTCAGGAGTTTGAGACCAGGCTGGGCAACATGGTGAAACCCTGTCTCTACAAAATATACAAAAAACTTGGCTGAGCATGGTGGCGTGCATCTGTAGTCTCAGCTACCTGGGAGGCCAAAGTGGATCACCTGAGCCCGGGGGGTTGAGGCTACAGTGGGCCATGATTGTGCTACTGCCCTAAGCCTATGCCACAGTGTGAGACCCAGTCTCAAAAAAAAAAAAAAAAAAAAAAAAAAAAAAAAAGAAAGAAAAAAGAAAAAAGAAGCAGAGGTAGGCTGGGCATGGTGGCTCCTGCCTCTAATCCCAGCACTTTGGGGGCCGAGGTGGGAGGATCAGTTGACCCTAGGAGTTCGAGACCAGCTTGGGCAACATAGCGAGACCCTGTCTCTATAAAATATATAAAAATTAGCCAGGCATGGTGGTGGGCACCTGTAGTCCCAGCTATTCAGGGTGTTAAGGTGAGAAGGTTGCTTGTGCCCAGGAATTGAGCAGCATGCAGTGGGCTAAGATCATGACACCGCACTCAAGCCTGGGTGACAGAGTGTGAGACCCTGTCTCTTAAAAAAAAAATTAAGCAAAGTTCAAAAACACGCCTTTTAAACAGTTGATGCATTCACATATACAAAAAGCAATGCCTTAAAGATGTACTGTGCATACATGATTTTGCATGAGAAGTCCTTGAAATTTCTTTAAGATTCATGAATCAAAACAGATTAAACCAAACTGCAATTTAAAACTCAGAGCCCTCAGCTGGCAATGCAGCATGTAATTTTTGGCAAGTTGCTCCCTCTTTCTCTTTCTTAAATTGAAACATGGGAATGTTAATGTTACCACAAATCTCATGGGAACTTTCTTGCATTAAATAATTAAAATACTTAAAATTATACAGCAATGTTAAAGCCAGCTGTTTTAGCAAAAAATGTAAGCAATGTTTAATAGGTATCAAGGGACTAAATTCTAAAGTCAAAGAAAAGCTTCCAAATTCGTTTTTAATATCAGATACAGTATTCAAAGATTAAAAGAACAAATCATTTCAAGATACTCCTGCTGTGCTTACTATAAAGCCTTTAACAAATCACAATGCCATTAAGTTACTTTGATTACTTTTGATTGAGGTTAAGTGTAATCCCAGTGATGTCAGTATGATTATCATAAAACTATATCATAGGTATTTTTAAAAAGTGGCTTCACTATAATAGAAATTGGTATAATAGGCCAAACTGAACAGGAAACAAACTCATGATTGATGGCTCTTCTGTAATTGCGAGGATAATAAAATCAACATACATAGCTAGAACAGTTTTCTTCCCTAATTTCAAAAAGTAGAACATATGAGTTGTGACCGGACTTGGGGAAATTCATGTTTCTTTCCTTGTACTAAGCAGTCTTTCGGATATGAAAGAAGACGTGAGGCAGAGAAAAGACTGGCTTTAAAATTCTCTTCCTTAAGTATGTGCAGGAAAACAGGTAGTTCTCCAGGGAAAATTAACTGGTCAGTAACTCAAGTAGGGCAAATAACGCTCTGCTAGACTTTATCATACACAGCCAATAGCTGCCTAGATAGAACTGGTAGTATATCCAATGCCTTGCTATCTTGTCTCCAAATCCCTCTTGTTAGAACTGTTTTCTTCAGAATGCGCACACTAAAAACAGAAGAGAAAAACATTCCCAAGGTCATTCGGTGAACCCAGGAAAAGAACTACAAAAAACAAAACAAAAAAAACCCCCAAAAAACTGCATGAACTGCATGTTAGTAATCTATTAGCTAAAATCTGCTGCTCCAAGGTTAGCCTTGGTCCAAATTATTAGTTGAATTTGGAAAAATGCCTAATGACTTTTGGGAGCCAAAGTATTTTGTGGCTCTCAATGAAAATGATCTCCCTAAGTGCTCAGTGTAAAGGAACAGGTTTGTCATTACAACAGTTTTGTGGGCCTAAAAACAGACAAGTTCTACTCAAATGGTAACTTAATAACAGGGCTTGGCTTTGCACATCTAGGTTCATGAGTTCAAGGGCAGCATGGTATTCAGAGACCACATAAGCCCTTATGCTGCAGACAAACTGTTCTTTGACATAGAACTGTGGTTTTGTACAGGTCAGAATGAGGATGGCCAGGATACTTACGTAGCCTTTGTAGCTGGTGTCTAGCTCTGGCCCCGTGGGAGTTTTGCTGCGAATGATATTTTCGGTTTGCTGTATCTGAAAGCGGCTATCATCCAGGGCTTTGCCCAGTTGTCGGATCTGTGACTCTAGGGCGCTGTGGTCCCCTGCGGTGGCAACCATAAGAATCTTTACCGGACAAAATATTTGACTTATTTAAAGCTTGATATTCAAGGAGAAGCTTGATATACAAAGCAAATTTAGTACCATCGTGCCGGTGGGTTAGACATTAAAATGGCGAAACCAATGAAGGTGCTTGACTGAGAGCCCTAGCAGACTGGACGTCGCAAAACGGCTCTTCCGTCAGTTTTGAACAGCTTCGTGCACCTGTCCCTCTTCAAGCTGAAACCCTGATCATCTGAATGTTGTCTGGAAGGCCTTTCTAAAAATCTGCAATGGTGTCTACTGCGTCTCAGTAAGGAGAAAGCTGTTCTTTTCTCATGTTCTTTCTGCTGTCGCTTAGTGAGCAGGGGAAGGTCCTCCCTCTGATTTTTCTTTGTGCACCTCAGGGGGAAGATAGTGTCACGGAAGGCTCAGGTAGATCCATCATTTACTGAAGGCATAAATTCATTAATCAAGAAAAGAGTGCCTCAGAATAGATATATACAGAGATATCAAACTAGCAATGACTTGCTTTTATCTAAGATCTGAAACAAAACCAGGAGGAAAGCTAAGATTTTAGCATTTCCACCTAGGCAGGTTCTTACTCATAGCCTAGAATTCTGGCTCATTCTCCTCTCAAAGTTGTAACATTTCTTTGTAAAATTATTGTGTGTGTGTGTGTGTGTGTGTGCGCGTGTGTGTGTATCAAAATCTTTGAACTACACAAGAACATTTGACCATCAGAGTGAAGTTAGCATGGGGTGAAAGCAGAACAAATATTAGTAAGCCTTATTAAATGTATTCGTTTCTAAAAAAGGCCTTCTAGATACACCTAGGAGAGGTCTCTCCCTGGGAATCACCCTCTCAGTAATGTTACTTTGCTTTCTGTCCCTTCAGTTTTCTTCAAAAACTGAAGCGTAAACTAGTAACTCCATGATTCAATCTCATATCACTGTGTTCAAACTCTATCCCCCCCACACCCCCCATCACTGATCCTGAACTGCTGAACTACAGTTCGTTTTTCTTTCTTTAATTCTCCTTGTTTCAGGAACAGTTCTGTCCTTATCTATGGCTCAACATACCGTGGAATACATTTTTCATTTCAAATTATAAGAGTTCTTAAATTAAAATTACATATATTGTTTAGAGATGAAATCTGATCTCGCCCCCTGTCTCACACAGGATTCCTGAGATGGGGAGGATAAAGTGGTGGATGTGCCCAAGGTCACTCATGCAGGCTGGCGGACTTGGGACCACAGCCTGCGCCCTGACTCTCCAGCCCCAGGTAGGTCTGTGCACAGTGAAGCTGAAGTTACCACACCACGTAGAACACCAGGGCACAGAGGCTGATGACTGGGTTTTCCGTCTCATATTTTCTGCTGTTAATGGGCTTGACAGGTCTATACTTAATGAGACCAATTACCATTTAACGAGTTGAGAAGTTATTTTGTTTCACTGGATTAGTGAAATCTTATTCTTGGTGTGGATTTAACCAGCTGTTTCTTCTAGTACAGCAGTAAGAGAGGAAGGCTGTGCCTTAACATGCTAGAGCCACAAAGCTGGGAGAGATACAGCAGATGTGCTAAGAGAGGAGGCTTATTATACAGGGGAGGGAGGGAGGCTGGCTCCGGCTTGTCGTGCCTACCAGAGGTATTTTTGATTGCATTTTCTGTGAGTTTTACATAGGCCTCAGGGCTTTCAGGGATCATTACATCTGCAAAAAAAGCACAGTCTAAGTTGACAGCTAAGTTCTGGAAACCTTGAATCCCTTGTGCAGGAAAATAACTTTCCTAGGGGAAAAAAAGGAAGTCATTTACTGTAGACACAAAGTTCCTGAGTGCACAGAGGAGCGTGCAGGCTCACCAAAGCTTTCCTGAAATGAATCATAAGAACTCACAGTGGGCCAGGCACGGTGGCTCACGCCTGTAATCCCAGCACTTTGGGAGGCTGAGGCGGGCGGATCACCTGAGGTCAGGAGTTTGAGACCAGCCTGGCCAACATGGTGAAACCCCGTCTCTACTAAAAATACAAAAGTTAGCCAGGCATGGTGGCAGGTGTCTGTAATCCCAGCTACATGGGAGGCTGAGGCAGGAGAATTGCTTGAACCCGGGAGGCGGAGGTTGCAGTGAGCCGAGATCATGCCACTGCACTCCAGCCTGGGCCACAGAGCTAGACTTCGTCTCAAAAAAAAAAAAAAAAAAAAAAAAAGAGCTCACAGAGATCAAGAGTGTTTTTATGAGCCAGGCTCTGGTCTGAGCACAAATTTACCACACAGAAACCCTACAGGGTACCTGGGAGTGTTATTCCCATTTTACAGATGAGAAAACTGAGGCACAGAGGAATTAAGTTCCTTATCCAAGTTTAAATAGAAACTTGGCAGAACTGAGATTTCAGCCCAGTCAGATTCCAGAGAAGCACTGTCCCATATATTTGTACATGAACTATATATGTAATTTTAAAGGGTTCATAGCCACATTAGAAATGTAAAAAGAAACATAGAAAATTAATTTTAACACTATATTAGATAGAGATTATAACATGTAAACAACATAATTATTATTATTTTATTTTCTTTCTTTATACTAAGTCTTTGAAATTCATGTAAGCGTGTTTTCCATGCACAGCCCATCTCAATTTGCACAGTCCCATCTCAGAGCTCAACAGTCCCAATTGGCCAGTGGCTAGTTTTGGACAGCTCTGCTTCAGATGCCATATGCCTGACTAATAGGCCTTACTGTAAAGACAAAATAGAAATGAGAGAAATAATTTTCTTTTTAGAACAGTGTTATCCTTTGGGAATCTGATGTGAACCATCAGAACCAAACAGAAATCCCCAGATGTCCTTTTAGAGAATGTATGAGATGCATTTCCAAGTGCCACAAATCAGCCTCCAACTCTTTATTCTATTTTTATCCACCTTCCTTACAGAGTTCCTGTTTCTCTGTCCATCCCATCACTGCATGTGTGGCTTGGGTGGTGGTCCTTCTTGTTTTCCTTCACACACTCTTCCTGTGTGAGCTCCTCCGTTCACTCCAGGACCATTGCCATTTACTTGTGAATAACTACCCAATCAGCATTTCCGGCTTCTGCACTTCATACCTGTGCATCTATGACTGGACTTTTGCATTTGGATATTGCGCAGGGATCTCAAGATCAGGATTCGCACAAGCAAACTCATCCCCTCCCTGCTCTCACAGCCCCACCTCCCTTGCCCCACTGCACCCACAGTGCTCCTTCCCTCTTGTGGTCTTCAGGGCCTAGGACCACCTGCATCTTTCACCAAGATGCCCATCCCAGAAAATCGCCTCCATCCCAGTTCAATGGACTGAGAGTTAAGGAGAAGTCTTCTCTGTTCTGTGTGGTTTCTCAAATCTCTCCTATTCTCTCCACTCCCAATGCTGCTTCCCCTAGTTCAAGCCACCACCCTACTTCTGTCTGAGGTTGTAAATGGTTTCATCTGGGCTCTCTCCCCCGAATATGCTCTTCTCCCTGTGGTATCCAGAAAGATACAATATGAAAATCTGCACATCCCTGAGGAGGGGGATCCCAGCACCTCCCTCCACAGATCCTGCTGTGGCTCCACAACCTTCAGGATAGGAGCCAAAACTCTTTCCCATGGTGAACAGGCTGCCTCACAGCCAGGCTCTTCACTTTGTCCATTCCATGCCTGTCATTCCAGACAAACTGCTGATGATCAAAAGCACCAGGCCAATCACAAAGCAGGGAGGCTTCCCCTCCTTTCTTCCTCTAAGCACTACTGAGCCCACCTGACCAACATCGATTCACCCTCTGCACTCAGCTCCACGGTTTCTTTCCCGAAGCCTCTCCCAGGACTCCAGCTTTGTTGCCCCTGCTTGTGTGTCCTGCCACCACACTGCCATCTTAGCCCCAAACACTTCACACAGTGGTGTCTCATTGTGTCCCACACTAAAGGGGAAGCTCTGGGAGAAGGAGAGGACTGTGTATCCCTAGGACCTGGCAAAGTGCTTGTCACCTGCTACCACAAATCTACGTGGAATAAATCAATGGCCACACCAAAATTTGCATTTTATAATCACATTCATATCTAAGTGTTCACTTAGGTCCAATTTCCCTGCATGGGAGAGGGAAGCAAATGATTCTGGATAGCTGTCATGTTTCCAGGGCAATATTAATTCCCTCTGACTTTCCTTTAAGCTGACACACTGGCTGTCTCCTACCTGATAAGCCAACAGCTCCCCGGAGGTAGAAATCTTTGTCGTCCTGACTCTCTTCATCCTCAGAGGGCAGAGCTCTGGACACTGCAGACTCCAGGTCCCGACTGAGGTCATAGTCGTGATCCCACTCCAGGGGGATGGAGTCCACACTAGCCGGGGTGTCTCGTCCCGACCGCTCGCTCCGGAGGGGCTGAGCGAGCGACAGGGAGGGGTTGGAGGAAGGCTGTGGAGAAAGCAGGCTGTCTGCAGAGCGGTCATGCCAGTGCAGGTCCGACAGAGCCGCAGAGTCTTCCAGCTCCAGCTCTCTGTCTGAGAGGTCGTGCTCATCATCTGGGAGCTGGAAGGGAAGTCAAGGCAACCCCGTCACTGTAGTGGTCAGACTAGCTTCTTATCTGGGCCACCTGCCTACCATGTGGGGACAATTTTTAACTTCTTATGAGCAAATAAATGAGAATCTTCTGATCACAGAAATATAGGGGACAGTGCTGCTCTAGAGTTTGACTGTCTGGGTTGAAATCTCGGTTATGCTGTGTACTTCCTCTTTAAGCTTGGATAAGGAACTTAATTCCTGTGGGCCTCAGTTTTCTCATCTATAAAGTGGGAATAACACTCCCAGGCACCCCAAAGGGTTTCTGTGTGGTAAAAAATTAAACAGTCTTATAAATTATCCTATCTAAGCCTCAGTTTCATTGTTGGTAAAATGGGGATAACATTAAAACCTACTTCAAATAATTAATATAAGATTAAATAAATTTTATAAAGACAGGCAATCTACTACCATGCCTAACACACAACACCTACACACTGGCACGGATCGGAAATAAGAGCAAATTACTAAGACCTTAGCTTGCCCTTATAGCCCAGATATAAAATAGATTTGATCGTAGAAGATTACAAATATTCTAGTAACATCTCTATAGGTAAGATGTGATTATGGTAGCAATTAGGAAAATGGAAGAATGAAAATTCACCTAAACCTAACCTCATCAATTGAGAAGCTGTTCACATTGCTTCTTTTTATCATATTTCTTCTGGAGGCTTCCCTTATTTCTTCTAGAGGCTTTTCTAGAGTAGCACCATCCCATGTGTTTCTGTGATCAGAAGACTCTTATTTATCTTCCATAGAAGACAAGAGTCAAATATGTTCTTCTAAACTCTTTGTATACATTAACTCATCTAATGCTCAAAACAATCCTTTGTACAGTGTAGTTACTGCTACTAAACCAGTTTCACATTTGAGGAAGCTGAGACAGGAAGGGTGAAGTGAGTAGCTTGCTGAAGGCGACAGCGACAATGCAGGACAAAGCCAGAACTTGAACTCAGGTGCTCCGGCTCCAGAGTCTGGGCTCTCACCCACTGTACAACTCAATCCCACATGATTTATTCTCTTTAGATTTAGTGACAACTAAGAAAATCAATGTTACATACAGGCAGGCGGATCAGTTTCTTATGGTATCTTTCCACACGCCCGAAGACCTCCTGGCAGTACCGTCGGAGCTCGTCTAGTTCCTCCTCGATGATCGCCGCATCCAAGGGCTCACTCTTTTCTATCAGCTGTTCTCCTTGGGCAATTATCTGCTCAATCTTATTGTGGTTCAGGGAAATTTCCTGCTGGAAGGCCTAGGGAGTACAAATCTCATGTGATTTTGCTGTTGTTGCTTACACTGATATAAAAGAATCATAATATATGTATTTCTCATTACATTAAAACAGACGTGTAGGGGCTATTTAATTGACCATATACAATCACGAGACAAGCCCTTCTAAAGTAAAACATACACAGTTTCAGCCAGAACAGGAGTCATAAATAGAAACATTCGAATTCCATGATCAGAAAAGCGCTTTTAGCTAATAAAATTTACCGTTACAGGTAGTGTGGGTAGAGAATAACAGGGAAAAATATTCAAACCCACTGTAAGTTGACAGCAGTGGTTATCCCTGATAAAAGCAATGGCAGTCAATACACTGCCACTGAAATAAATGTGGCATTTTAAAGAAATCCCGAACATTTTCATTTCAGATGTCCTCATCCTAATGTCAAACATGACTAAGAGAAGCCATCCAATGCCGCACCCTTTTCTCAGGTGATTCTTTCATTATTTCAGAATATAGGCATGTAAAGTTATAATGATTTGAAAAACAAGGAATTCCAGGAGGATTATTTAGACTATGTGTTGCAAAAGATTTAAATCACCGGGGTATGTTTCAGTGTTCACTTTTAATTCAATACAATAATAAATTGTGGAAGAGCTGAATTGTCCAATGGTGAAAAAGACTCCCAAGAGAGAAGGGAGGGTAGTAACAAGTTCCATCATCCTGCCAGGGTCCCGAGGGACAAGATTCAATTACCACTTGGCAGAAACTTTCCGTGGAAGAATGTAAATGTTGATGTGCCTGTGAGACGACAGTAGAGAGGAATCAGGGGAGAGGGTGAGGCAGAATAGCAGGGTTTATTGTTTCTTCCATCCTAAGAATCGATGACTAAGGGAAAGTTCCTTGTTTTATTATAACAACCCAAAGGTTATGGGCATCATGACCATTCTTTAAAAAAATCCATCTATCTTGGGAAGAAAATTTCATAAGCTGCCTTGGAAAATATTCAATTTGTTAAATACTCCCCCTTTTAGGAAATCCTTACATCTAATGTATATCCCTCCTATTCAAATTTCTAGCTAGCCACTGTGTTTGAATTATAAAGTGAAAAATACAAAATGTATTTAAAATTAACTTGGTATCTAAGAATGTAGACTGTGAGGGATGAAATCCTGATATAGAAAGTTGTATTGCTTTGCAACATGGAAGTTAAAGGAACCGTGTGAAGGTGCTACAAACAAATTAGAAAAAATAAACGAAAACAACAACAACAAGGCCAGGAAGGGTAGCTCATGCCTGTGATCCCAGCACTTTGGGAGGCCAAGGCAGGCAGATCACTTGAGGTCAGGAGTTCGAGACCAGCCTGGCCAACATAGTGAAACTCCATCTTTACTAAAAAACTACAAAAATACAAAAGCTCGCCAGACGTGGTGGTGGGTGCCTGTAATCCCAGCTACTTGGCAGGCTGAGGCAGGAGAATTGCTTGAACCCGGGAGGCGGAGATTGCAGTGAGCTGAGATTGTGCCACTGCACTTTAGCCTGGGTGACAGAGAGAGAGTCTCTCTAAGAAAAACAAAACAACAACAACAACAACAGAACATCCCTAATACCCTGGCAATCATGCTGACTGAAAATCAATCAAGCTGTTGAAAAATATCAACAATATCAATATCAAAGAAGATAAGAGCACTACCTAGAGATAAGCTATGGTGGTTATCTCTGGGCAGTGCTGTTTATCTTATTTTTTTATATCTTTTATATTTTCTGAATTTTTTTTTGCAGTCCAGAACTAATTTTTCAAAAGAAAAGTTATTTGCTATGTTCTTCACAAAAACAGCCACAAATCCTTTCCTTTTCAGGCTTTCCTCACATTGATAATTTGAAAAATAATCTATTACCTTGAGTTGCTTTATTTTAGCTTGAACATCACACTCAGAAAAATGTTCAATATTAGTGAGCTGCAGATCCATCTCCGTGAGCCAGACCAGAATGCTGTCCCGCGCAGTCTCAAACTCCTCACGCTGGCCAATAAAATGCTGGAAGGCAGAGGAAAGTAGTAACAATTATTTTTATGAAAAGTCCTTATAAACATATGGAGATGGCACAACGAATTCCAGTGTTCTGTAAAGTCACTTTCTCAGCAGGCAGTGAGAAGCCTGCAATCCTTTGCTATAGCACTCCCCCGTTTACTCCTCCTGCCATCCCATTCTTACAAAATCACTGAGATTGTGTCTCAAGACTGCATTCGAATGGCCCAGTCCCATCCTCTGGCCTCTAAATTACAGATGAGGCATAGCAAAAACCTTGAGTCTGCGCAAGATGGAGGTGACGCGCTTTTGCAGGTTGTCCCATCTCTGGTTGCCTTCGTGAACCATCTGTTTGAGGCTACAGGCTGAATCAGTGCGGTTCTCTCTGGCCAGGCGGCGGTACTGCTTGTTGATCAGTTCCAGCTGCGTCAGGCACTCGTGGACCTGTCGCTGGAAAGCCTAAGGCCACAAGGAAGCATATCAGTGTGGGAAATCAGCGAAGGACTCTCAGTAGTGGCTCCTGGTTTTCTTATTGTAGCCTCTGGGAGAATGGGAAGTTACACTATCACAGAGGGAAAGAATGATGTCTAATAATGGTATACTTCCCCTTGTTAAAGCAAAGTCATTTAGTTAGCGCAGCTTAAAGGAAAGGGAGTGAATAAATTGAAAAATATGAAAACGGGGAGTAGTAATAAATAAACACACATGCATACAACACACATATATAGACACACACATATACACACACATACATATACACATAGCTTTAAAAATAATTAATGTCTTGGAAACAAATATTCCCACAAAGCAAACCACTATAAAACATATACACGTGTGTGGAAATGTGAGTTTGAAACGTCCAAGATTTCTGCTGTCAATATGGAGAAAAGATATCTATAATGGAACTGTTTGTTTGTAAAATATGTACTTTTCTAAAAATCTAGAAATTGCCTCAATTCTGCTGTCCATTAGGAAAAAACTTAAAACTACCTTTTGCAAAAGGTCTTCCAAACATCAAGCTATTATATGCTTTTAAGAAAAGTAATTTAGTAAAATACAAGTAACTTTATATTTTAAAAAATTTGGAACATGCTCGGTTTCTTTTTCGTTGTCCCTGTGATTTAATTAGGTTTTATAAAACATGTTAGAGCTAGTGTACCGCCCTACACAAGTAGCATCTATCTATTTTTGAGGCTATCCCAGGGACAGTTTAGAGATTCTGAAGGTAAAATATTCTTTTCTGCCTTTTCCTTGCAATACAGAAGAGCCCTATAGCATAAAAGTGATTTGGCCAAAATAAAATGAAGCTTAAAAAAAAATCATTTGTATGATTTATGACTGATTTTTATCTTGGCATTAGACCAAAATGAAAATTATAATTAGTAAACTGAACTGTACTCATCAAATCCCCAAATTCTGTTTTCCTTGGCTCATCACACTGTTTACATGTGACCACATTTCTGCCTCTTAAATCGCTTTCCTTCTGAGAGTTGCTTTCAGAGCCTTCATCCTAGGAAATCCTAGCTTCCAGTCTCAAAACCTTAAGTTATTTCTCCAGCAAAGGGAGTGGTAAGGAAAGTTCAGCTCTGGCCATGACTGGAAGCCACAGTACGTGTTTGCCCACTGGCGTAAGGTTGGAGCACCCCCAGGGAGATACCCCAGCACACCCACATCCAGCCTAAACATTCATGCGATTGGACCAGCTAAAGACTGTCCACAAGCACAACTTTGGTTCTGCAATTCATTTCTGTCTCTTAAGAAAATTAATGACAAAATTCATGATAAATAATAAAATCAATCATTATAAAAGCTAAATATAAGGCTAACTTTTGCTTTAAAATCTGAGAGTCTAAAATAGCATCAAAAAGAATCTTATATAATCTGCTTTGCAGTGTAAGCTAATTATAAAAGGTCTTAACCTTTATGAAGCTGAGTGTGGTAAGATGCAGTTGAGCAGCTCTTCCACTAACATTCATTCACGTCGAGATGACCTGGAATCTACTGCAGAGTTTACTGTGCTTTTTACTAGTAGTTTTCTAAGGGAATATCTTTTATATAAGAATAAAAGCATTGTTTATTTTAATTTAGTGGTATAGTGCATATAAATTCATTCACCACTCAGACATCAGAGTAATTCATTCATTTCACAAAGTATTTGAACATTTTTCTAGATTCATATAGCTGTCCATGTACAACCCTGAGATTTTAAACTCCATAAGAATAAAAAGGGAACTTCCTATTTCCCATCATAGGCCTCAGTAAATGCCTGGTTACCTGATGTCACAAGGTAAAAATGAATGCAGCTACATTTCATTGCATTTTTAGTCTTATTTCTAAACATCTCGAGGAACTTGGGGCAGAATTAGCAACCGAGAACGGTCAGAATGCTTCTGAACTCTTTGCTGTCAACATGTCTGAGCACACGACTGCCTAGCAGTGGGAACTGAAAGGAAAAACACCTTCACATTTAAAAATGGTCAGGGTGGGGCTAGGTCAGGTCTTCCATGAAAAGGAAAGGCAGTGGAGAAGTCAGAGCTTCATTGTACAGCAGTGACAGAGTGGACTCGAGATCGTGCAAGCAGGCAAGGTACTGGAATCAATTCTTGGATGACTTCTTTATGAATATGATTACACTACAGCTATTTTCGTCTATTTTGTAACTTTCAAAGTAAAAGTTAGCCTTATAGTTAGCAGTGTAATTGAAAAGTTTTGGTGACTCAAGACCAGTACTACTCTTCACTGTGTAAATTAGAAATGAATTATAATGAAAATGTTTTATTCCGTTCTAGAGCCAACTCTTTTATCAAATACACACACACACCACACACACACACACACACACACACACACACACACTCCGATTAGGTAAAGAAAATACAAAAATGTATTTGGAAGGTAGATTTTTATAGTATAAAAACATCATATTTTAATCGTAGAAAGGATGGTTGATTGTGGAACAATTCTGAAATAAAAATCATGACAAGATCTTTTGGGAAAACCTCTTTCTCCTCCTTCTTTGCCTACTTATGAGGTCATAATAAAGATGGCTGCAAAGTCCTCACCCAGCAATTTGAACAGATAACATGTGGTGAACAACTAGTTTAGGTCTTGGAACTCCAACTACCAGCTGGCTACTTTAATAGCAAAATAAGGATTAAAAATTTGGAATTATAAATCACCTCAAATTTCTTTAGTTCTTCCTTGGCAACTGTATAGATTACCCCAGAAGAGCTGGGAAATGCAGCTGTCCTTTCTGAAGTCTTCAGCCAATCTTCAAAACGTGAATAGTCATCCAGAAATTTCTGCCACAATCGCCACGTCTCTTCGATTCTGGGGCAGAAAAGGAAAGAACAGAATCTGATTATTGGAGGCTGCTTTTGCTCCAGAACCCGGTCTGATGCCTGCCACTGGATTAAGGGTGCCCGCAGAGGCAACTGCTGTGCCAAACAATAACCACGGCTCGAGCCAAATTTGACCAGAGCGCAAGAGAGACAACTGTTTGAGCTAAAATAAAACAGCTGTTTTATTTTTTTAAAAACATGTCCTGCAGCTCTGGATTTTGAATTAGTCCAATTGAAAATTATAAACACATCACATGAGCTGCCTTGGACGTGTGCAACAAGTTTAGAAAAGCAACAGCAGGTTTACAGTGTGCACTCATGCCAGTGTTTTACGGAAATAAAAACGAGGTCTGAAAATCCATTGAAGTCCAACATTCAGCTCACACTGACAAAAGTCAATCTATGACAGCAGGACAAATATTAAGCTTTCAACAGTTTACCAGAGAGCACAGCCATGATGTCACTCTGTAACACAGCACGATTTTCTGCCACCTTAAATTTCAAAGGGCTTAAAGATAAATGTGTTTTTATTTAATTTTTAATAGAAGAACATCACTATTTTCACAGCCACACATTCTGAAATGTTATGCTTCTTTGACAAGGGTGTACTTTTACGTTTCTGTGTTATTTTTAAACTGTTAAGTCAGACATAACTTGGCTTGTTATATTTATATATTACTTTTATACCTACTTATTTTCCCAACTAAATGTAGATAATAGCAAGTTTGGGAAGCCACAGCTATTTTTGGACATTGTAACCAACAGGAAAGAGTGAACAGTGGAATCACTCTGGGTGATTTTTATTTTCATTTTGGTCTTTCCTCTTCCCTGTTTCAGCATCCCAGCTCACTTGAGTCTCCTTTCCATGGACATAGCACAAATGTTTCTCCACCGCCGGTCCAGGTTTCTTGTAGCCTGCTGGATAGAGTCACACTCGGCATCAGTGGCACAGGCATCACAGTCGTGCAGCAGGACTTCACACAGGTTGAGGACAGATGCAACACCTGTACTGTGCTTCTCTATGTCTCTCTGAAGTTCCTGCCGGGGAACGCAACAGGCTTTATTCAACAATTACATGTATACAGATGAGAGAAACTGAAGCAACATCTGTTGATAAATGGTTAGGCTACACCTTGACAAATATTTAATTTCCCTGAATGTATGATATTTCTTGAACCTCATTTATGAAATCCAGCAAGCTCAAAAGTACTAGAAAATGGATGTAGAAATATTTTAGCTATGTGAGTAATGCCAACATATAAACTGAACAAATGAAATAGTCTATACTAGGAGTAAAACTAACTTCTTTAATCAATAAAAAATGAATCTTGACCGGGTGCCGTGGCTCAAGCCTGTAATCCCAGCACTTTGGGAGGCCGAGACGGGCGGATCATGAGGTCAGGAGATCGAGACCATCCTGGCTAACCCGGTGAAACCCCGTCTCTACTAAAAAATACAAAATACGAGCCAGGTGAGGTGGCAGGCGCCTGTAGTCCCAGCTACTCGGGAGGCTGAGGCAGGAGAATGGCGTGAACCTGGGAGGCGGAGCTTGATCCAGCCCCTGCACTCCAGCCTGGGCGACAGAGCGAGACTCCGTCTCAAAAAGAAAAAAAAAAGGAATCTTGCCCCAGACTCTACTTCACGAATACATCACTTTCATCCCAATCAATCAATCAATGCAATACAGTCATCTCTTAGTATCTGTCAGGGGATTGGTTCCAGAACTTTCCTCCGATTCCAAAATCCATGGATGCTTAAGTCCCTGATATTGAATGTTGTAGTATTTGCATACCTCCTATGCACATCCTTCCATACAGATTAAATCATCTTGAGATTACTTATAATACCTAATACAATGTAAATGCCATAGAAATAGTTCTTATACTGTATTGTTTAGGGAATCATGACAAGAATAAAAAGTCTGTACATATTCAATGCAGATCCAATTTTTTTCCCAAATACTTTTGATCTACGGTTGGTGGAATCCACCAATGTAGAAACATAGATACCGAGGGCCTGTATATCTGCACGTGCTAGAGCTGGCACTCAAGAACTGGGTTTTAAGATCCAAAGATTTACATTCAATTTTTTATTTTTTATTTTTTTTGAGATGGAGTCTCACTGTGTCACACGGACTGGAGAGCAATGGCGCAATCTCAGTTCATGGCAACTTCTGCCTCCCGGGTTCAAGTGATTTTCCTGCCTCAGCCTCCCAGGTGGCTGGGATTACAGGTACCCGCCATCATGCCTGGCTAATTTTTGTTTTGTAGAGACAGGGTTTTACCATGTTGGCCAGGCTGGTCTTGAACTCCTGACCTCAGGTGATCCGCCCACCTAGGCCTTCCAAAGTGCTGGGATTACAGTGTGAGTCGCTGCACCCAGCTGATTTGCATTCTTTTTTAAACAGTTAATTCCACCATCATTAAAAGGTAACATGGTTATCAATGGACGAACAAATAAAGAAAAAGTGACATATATATACACATATACATATATATATACACACACACACAATGGAATATTATTCGGTCATAAAAAAACGAAATTACGTTGTTTGAAGCAACACGGATAGAACTGGAGGTCATTATGTTACGTGAAATAAGCCAGGTACAAAAACAGAAATATGACACGTTCTCACTTGTATGTGGGAGCTAAAACAGTTGATCTCATGCAGGGAGAGAGTAGAACGCCAGATAGCAGGGGCTGGGAAGAGTGTTTTGGGGCCATGAAGCGAGGTTGGTCAATAGATACAAACATACAGTTAGGGGGAATAAGTTTTAATGTTTGATAGAGTAGAATAACTATAGTTAACAACAATGTACTGCATGTTTCAAAGTAGCTAGAAGAGAGAAATTGAAATGTTCCCAACACATAGAAATAATAAATACCAGAGGTGACGGATACCCCAAATGCCCTGACTTGATCATTACACAGTCTATGCATGTAACAAAATATCATATGGACCCCACAAATATGTAGAAATACTATTTAAGGGACTATATCATGCATGACATCAGCAGCTTCCTCAGAGAACAACTTTTTTTTTTTTTTTTTTGAGATGGAGTCTCACTGTGTCACCAGGCTGGAGTGCAGTGACATGATCTTGGCTCACTACAACCTCCTGTCTGATTCTCCTCCTGATTCTCCTGCCTCAGCCTCCCGAGTAGCTGGGATTACAGGCACCCACCAGCATGCCTGGCTAATTTTTGTATTTTTAGTAGAGATGGGGTTTCACCCTGTTGGCCAGGCTGGTCGGGAACTCCTGACCTTGTGATCCGCCTGCCTCGGTCTCCCAAAGTGCTGGGATTACAGGTGTGAGCCACTGCGCCTGGCGTAGAGCAATTTTTAATGTAGGATAGAAGTAAAATGTTTTCTGATAAAAGCAAAGCACTGGATTTCCCTGGAGTCCCACAGCGTGAAATCTTCATTTTAACTGTATAAAATGTAAATCCAAATTGTACGTTGTTTTCTCTATTGAACCTTTAACTCCATTTACTCCAAGTAAGTTCCATTATTAAAAATGAGCTCTACCAGCATAATTTTTTTGTTTGCGATATTCATCAATGTCTTTAGTGTGTTTTCCTTTTCTTTCATCAGGAAGTTCTTGAATTTGCTTAGCTTTTCTCTTGCTCTAAAAATTCCTCAATTTACGGAGATACCTGGGATTTAAATTCTTGTGTTGCTCTTCCTCTTATTTTTTTCCCTTGACAACATGTACGAACACACTAGCTATTGTCAAATGTCTAACAGTGCCTTTAATTCATTTTGGAGATTTTATAAACTAGACACTAGACGATAAATTCTACTAAAATATTTATATTTTTATAAACAGTCCTTTCAAATCTCTAACATAACCTCCTTCACTTACGTGAAAGAGTATGTCACATGAATTGCTGTTCTAAAAATATAAAATAAAGTAATATAAAAATTAAACTTAGTATTTGCTTAAAGATAAACACAAAGACAAATAATTCTGTAAATGAGATTACCAAGTACATTTGAGGTCTTAAAGTACATTTTGTGCAAGGATATACAGTTGGAAGGATAATAAACCATGCATTTAAGAAAGTTAGCATTTTTATTTCATTTTCCCTAAATACTCAAAAGTTTTTGTTAAAATCAATATGTGAAATGGCAACCCTAAGATTTGAGGGGATTTATAACCATACATAAGTACCCTAAGACAAATAAGTTTCAGGCTCAGCTTTAACTTTGTTTTTTGAGACGGAGTCTCGCTCTGTCAGCAGACTGGAGTGCAGTGGCGCAATCTCAACTCACTGTAACCTCCCCCTCCCAGGTTCAAGCAGTTCTCCTGCCTCAGCCTCCTGAGTAGCTGGGACTACAGGCGCACACCACCATGCCCAGCTAATTTTTATGTTTTTAGTAGAGACAGAATGATTCTTAAAAATTTTCCACAAAGGAAACTGTAGTAACTATGACATGATTAAAATAAAATTTATCAAGCCCTGACTTTGTGTTTGGTAAGCACTGTGCTCAGTGCTTCTTTTTAGTAATTTGTATAATCACACTGTGTGGTGCGTACTCTGATGATTGGCATTCTATAAATCAGGGCTCTATAAATCAGATCATATGAGAATGTAGTGAGGCCAAGATCTGAACCCAGAAAGTTTACTTTTAACCACTGGTATACAAGATTTTTTTAAAGTTTTAATTTAAAATTTAATTAAAAAGCTATATGTGCATATTTAATGTAGTAAAAAGTAAAAAACTACTAGCAGGTTCTGAATAAAGCAGTACTTTCCACCCCGGAGTCCACCTGTTCAGCAGCAACCATTTCCATCTCTTGTGGCTCTTTCTTCTGGTATTACTTCTACACTTTTTCATTTTTCGAGACAGGGTCTTACTCTGTCACCCAGGCTGGAGTGCGGGGGTGTGATTATGGCTCACTGCAGCCTCGAATTTCTGGCTTCAAGTGATCCTTCTGCCTTGGCCTCCCACAGTATTAGAATTATAGGGGTGAGTCACCACATTCGACCTATTTCTGTATTTCTCAGTAATATATAACTTCTCTATTTCTAAGTAACATAGCTACTGCTTGATTTGTCCATTTTAGTAATTACTTTATGAATTCTTCTTTAGTAGGGAAGAAATAAACTTCTACATGGCTGACTGAACTCTAATGACTGTTACAGTACAACTTAGAGCTAGGGTAATAATCACTGTTCTCATGATGATGGTTATTTAATATTGTTCACATTTGAGGAACAAAATATGCTACGGTTATGTTTCTTTTCTTTTTTCTTTTCTTTTGTTTTAGACAGAGTCTCAGTCTGTCACCAGTCTGGAGTGCAGTGGCATGATCTCAGCTCACTGCAACCTCCGACTCCCTGGTTCAAGTTATTCTCCTGCCTCAGCCTCCTGAGTAGCTGGGATTACAGGCACGCACCACCATGCCCAGCTAATTTTTGCATTTTTAGCAGAGACAGGGTTTCATCATGTTGGCCAGGATGGTCTCGATCTCCTGATAAGTCATTTTTCCTGGATTTTACAATCCTCTCTTTCTCTCAAATTTATAATGCTTGCTTCTATTATCTCTCTTATGGAACTAATAAAACTCCTTCCAGAGTGGTTAAGCCCATCAGATACTCTAGGCCCTCCTGGCTCCTCCTGGCAACATCCCTCCTAGAGCACCCAGAGCCCCTGCTCCCATCTGGACAGGTGCTGGCTTGGCTGCAGTACAGCTGTCACCAGGGACTTTCCTGCACCTTCAATCTGGGAATTCCCTTTTTCTTTCTCCTGAGTTGAATAGCATTTCCCCTCTTGCTTTAGCGCAGGTAGCATATGCAGCGTATGCAACACAGTAGCATGCAGCATGTGTAGCAAGTATGAAGTGTAGTTTCCTCTCACTTTTGTGTATGTAGCATACCTTTCATTAGCTTCCTGCAAATGGGTACATAGGAGGTAAAATTTTTAGATATTAAGAGGCAGGATATAAAATTCTAAATTATAAAGAATTTTTCTCAGCTTTCTGTGGGCAGAGCCATTGTCTTCTAGCTTCCAGTATTGTTTCGGAGAAGCCAGATTTTATTTCATCCTGGAAACCTTTAGGATCTCCTTATTCCTTGTGGTCTGCAATTTTACAGTGTGGCTTTGCTTTGTTTTACATTTTCCTGGGTACTTATATGGCCCTTATAATCTGCAAATGCATGTTTCTCATTTTAGATATATATATGAATATATATACATACACACATATGTGTAATGTGTGTACACATATATGTGTAATCTTCCACAAAGTAGACAAAAAGATAACTATATGAAAAATAGCAAAGAAATATAGACATAAACATAATAAAATTAACAATAATGCAAGAGTTTCAAAATCCAATTCAGTTATTTTATAAAAGTCTTCCCAAAAAAGAATAAAGAAAATGGAGAGGAGAAAATTAACACAGTAGTAATGTAATAAAAGATATAAATACATACTTAATAATATATAAAATATATTTTATTACATTACTACATTATTTAATAATAAACATATATTATTTAATAATATTATATATATTACATTACTACTATGGTAATTTTCTCCTCTCCATTTTCTTTATTTTTTTTAGGGGGGGACTTTTACAAAATGATTGAATTGGACTTTGAAACTCTTGCATTATTGTTAATTTTATTATGTTTATGTCTATATTTCTCTCCTATTTTTCATATATTAATCTTTCTGTTTTACTTTGTGGAAGACAGTCTCCATTCTGAAAGCTCTTTTTTAAAGAAAAATGGCAGCCTTTCATTTTATGAATGCAAAACGTCTCATTTCTGTGAGTTTGTTTGTTTTGTTTTGTTTACATTTTCTTCCTCTCTCTACAACGTGTTTCCTCTGATTGCGCCTTTCTTTATTTCCCTCTGTTTATTTTGGTCTTTTCTTAATGGTAGAAGCTTTCTTAAGCGGTGAGGATTCTTGCCTACCCACACATGTTCAAGAATGAGCCAGCTGTAGAAGCTGCGTATGCACCTAAAGTATGTCAATCGGGAGGCTTCCCCGTGGAGAGTCAGGCAGGGGTCTGGCCTTTGCTGGGTTACCTTAAGTATCACTAATTGAAGGTACTTTTCTCTTGTCTGGTCAGTTCTCCAGAAAGGATGCTCCAATCTCCTGGCTAGGTTGGGAGCCTGGGTACTGACATAGTGGGAGCCAAGCTGGGGAAGCGGGATGGGAGCCCGACCATTTGGTACTGAGCCATTCACATCATCTCCCCATTTTTAACATAGTGACTCTAGCCTCCATGGTGTCCTCATCCCCAAACCCAGAGTCCTTCTGGTTTGCCTTCTCCAGAGAGTAATCATCTGGTCTTCTGCCTGAGTAAAGGAAGCAGAGTTCCCTGGCTGGCTGGGCTTAGGAGGAATCTGCCAGTCTCAGCACACCTTATTCAGATTTTCAAGTACTCTTCCATTTTACAGCTCAACAGGCAACTCTACTTTCAGCTTCACCTGATCTCCACTTTCCGAGCCTTCCTGGAACTCTGTGGCATGAATCCACTTTCTCCATCCTCCATTCTGTCAACACCATCACTGATCTATCCACTTTCTATCTTACAAAACTATGTTGGATGTCTGTCATCGCTACCATTTTCTCTCCTGTTCTCTCTGCCATTGTGGTTTTAACCTTTTTCCCTCTCTACTATCATTTTATTGGGGTTTTAGTAGTAGGTGGCGCTATGAATCCATATGATCAATTTGCCATATTTAACTAGATATTTTGTTGATTTTCATACACTTGCGAAATTACAATACCGGCCATTTACATTTTAACTCATCACTGTACACATCATTACCATGTTCTCTGCAAGAATCTGGGAAGCTGGATGCCAACCAGGATCCCTACAATTCAATCATCAGAATCTCAAACATCACCACCCATCAGAAAACTTTAATTTCATAAAAATTGAAAAATATCTTGCTAACAAGTTTTTTAAAAGCAATGGAATATAGTGTACATTTCAAGATAGCTAGAAGAGAAGATTTTGAGTATTGTTACTACAAAGAAACGATAAATGTTTAAAGTGATGGATATGGTCATCAAATTACCTCAGTTTGTTTGATTGTTACACTATGCAAATATGCATTGAAGCATCATGTTGTACCCCACACAGATGTACAAGTATTACGTATTCATTAGAAAGAAAAAAATTTTAATGATAATTTTAATATTAAAAAAACTCTCAACACCCAAAACTGTATTTTAACACCTATTTCATGGGCTTAAATAGTCTGTAAAATGAAGTAAGTAGATAAACTATAAGATTTTAAAAACAGGAGGTATTTACATTTTATAGCACTTTAAAATTAAGCAACTTTGCTGCAAACGGCCTAAATGTAATGGAGAGAACCAGAGTGTGGACAGAATATTCAAAGCAATCTAAAGGTACGGAGTAACGATATCTCTAGTGGGGAACTTACAGTGTTTGCTACTGGCAACTGGAGTCTGATACACTTAGTAAGAATAAATGAGGGGGCCCGGCACAGTGGCTCACGCCTGTAATCCCAGCACTTTGGGAGGCCGAGGGTGGGCAGATCACTCGAGGTCAGGAGTTTGAGACTAGCTTGGTCATCATGGCAAAACCCCATCTCTACTAAAAATACAAAAATTAGCCAGGCATGGTGGTGCATGCCTGTAATCCCAGCTACTTGGGAGGCTGAGGCATGAGAATCGCTTGAACCTGGGAGGTGGAGGTTGCAGTGAGCTGAGATCACACTACTACACTCCAGCCTGGGCAACAGAGTGAGACTCTGTCCCCACCCCTGCCCCCAAAAAAAAGAAAAGAAAAAGAAAAAAATAAATGAGGGAGGGAATGGGAGGTGAAAATTTCTTCTGTATACATTTTCCCGGATCATCCCTTTTTGCTTTGTTGGGTTGTACACTGCCAGTGAGATGTTCTATCTTTGCTACACACATGAAAGTGGAATTACAATATGCGATCTGCAGGTCATGTAATCCTTTTTGCAAAACAAAATTTTTTCAACTTGAAAAATTCTAAGTATGCCTTGTAATCTTTCCCCAAACACTATACACAGAACAAAAAAATGAGCGGTGCTCCTTTCACTCTTTTCTAAGTGTATGGTAGTGGGCTAGGTCTAGTGACTCTCAAATAAGTAAGTCAATCTGTTAGTACTATTTTAGATACATAATTGCAGCTCAGCCTTACCTACCATCTTAGAAGGCTTCTTGGTGGATGGATGACCCTAACTGTACAATGGCACAAGCATCTTTGTAAGGCTGAACTCTGCAGTCACATGAAACCTTTTGGCCTCAATTGCCTGCCTAGGCAAAGCCCCCTTCCTCACCAGTCCTGCCTAGCTCCCTCTTGACCTTCCATACCCAGGCACCATCTCATGCCCACCCCATCATCCTGGCCAGGAGGACAGCTATTCCATGGCTTACTAATTCCATTTCAATTTTAAGTCTTACCTGCTGCTCATTAAGCTTTCTCTGTATTTCTTCCGAGTTACAGGAATCGTAGACTATTGGCTTGGCCAGCTCTGACTCAATGTGAGCGAGCCAGGTCCTCAGGCTGCTCATGTTCTTATCGAGCTGCTGCACGGCCACCAGGGTTTCCTTCAGCTTCTTCACCCTGTGGGCAGAGAAGGGGGAACGTCCCGCTTCAGCGAGAGGCCCACTCATGTTTCCCTCGTGTGCAGAGGAGAACACTGGGCTTTAACAATCTTTCTAGGCAGAGAGTTAGAAACTCATGTGGAAGAAGCCAAAGACAGAAGAAAAAGGAGGATAGAAATTAGAGGTGAATACAGACAATGGAGCAAGGATGCAGAGGAGGCAGGGGTCCAGGGCACAGGCGCACAGATAAATTAGTTTTGAACACGGTTTTCCCAGTGTGAGCAGGGTGTGATCACAAGTTTGGAAGGAACACAGGTAGTATTTCTCAACTCCATTACTACCTACTTAGAGCAAAAATCAATTATTGAGTCCCTGTTAAGAGCCTGACATGGCTGAGTGTACACAGATTGCTCTAAAGAGAAAGGTCATGGTGATAATAAGCATACGATCAATGATCTATTAGTGCCCTTATTTAAAAATTGCTGCTATCTTTAGACTATAAGTCTCGCTTCTTGGTTCAGGAAACATGGCCACCTAATTGGCACTGCTCATAACAGAGGTAAACAGCAGATGAGCAAAATACTTCAAGCTGTTAGGGTGTCATCTTGGCTCAACTGAAGAGGTATCTATCTTCTTGAAAATATGTCAAGAGCAACATGACTTGTAAAACTCTAGGTTTGTGATACATTTAAAGGCAGGGATCTGCAATAGAATGTTCTCAAAGATTGACAACTTACACTTACAGTCATGAGATATTCGCTCCCCCTCCCCCACCCCCGCATTACTTCCAGGCTTTTAAAGAAGTGATTCTCAAGCTGGGATTGTCACACAATCAGCGGAGGGTGCTTTCAAACCACAGGTGCCAACTACCAGCCACCATCTCCAGATGGTTCTGATATGTTTCTTTGATCAAGACACACTGTTCTGAAGAAAATGTCTCATAATCAAAGTATTTTGAACATTTTGATGTATTTTTAGTTGTTTAAAATTGATATCATCACTTCTGTTTCAGTTTCAATAAATCAATGTTTCTCTCTCAAGTGAAAATGTAGTCATTTGACAACATGATCGCTTTTCCTCTTTGTCATTTTTCCTCAAAGCACTGTCATATAAATGCTCTTAAAGGATTTTCACTATGGTCAGCTGTTAGTAATATCTATATTTCAATAATTGTAATTAATAACATTTCTATTTGAATAACATTTTCAGTTTGTAAAAACCCTCTTAGGAGCATTACCTTTTATTCTTTTAAAAAATGTGTATTTAAAAAATTATGTTCATATTTCACAATATATTCTATTGGTAGAAAATGAAAATATGTTGCATTGTTTATTATGACTTAAAATTCCACTTGAGATAAGATTTCCCCAATTAGCTTTGTAAATACAAATTGTACACTGTCCCCCAGACACTTCAAGGCATTGGCCTTGAACACTATTTCCAAGAACTTTTACATACAACTCACTCACATTTCTCTCATGGCTAAGACAAAATTCATCTGGGCATCAGTCAGTGAATGACAGTTTTATTATGGCTACTGGGTACAAAGCTTGTGAAGTACGTTTGACCAACCACAGCACGGACATGGAATTTTACACGGCTCTGGCCACAGTGCCCCAGACTGAAAGAAGACTTTACCATCAATAAACCCACTGGAACAGGCCTGAAGAATGGCACACAGAACAGAGAGGTCTGTCCTGCTTTTACTTCTGTAGGAACGTCTTTTCAGCAGCCTCTCCTACATGACCAGCCTCTTGTCTTCAGATTTCGTAGGATCTGAACACTTACTAGGCTTGGGGATGGTAATGTCGTTAGGGTTTTACTAGAGGTCGGAGTGCTTGTTTCCTCCCTTCCTTATTTTAGTTCCCTGGTATTATTTATGCATTAATTGGTCTCCTCCATGGTAAGTTCCTTGGAAAGCTGGAAATGTGAATTTCCATATTTGGCTATTTCCCTACCCTGGCCATGCTAAACTCAGTGCTTTGCACTAAATCGGGTACTGTTTAAATGGTTGCTAAACATTAATAATGAATATTCTAAGCGAATTGTGTTTATTTAATTAACATGTTTTCATTTAAAAATTTTTATCTGATATTAAGTGTGTATTAAATTTTACTTCTAGGTTCAACATTTGCCAATGCTCTATTTGTCAAGTACTAAAATTTATTCATTTTCTTGGTTCAAAACTCACTTACAAATATGATCAAAAGATCCAAAGCACAAAAGGATGCAAGTAAACACTGTTCCATAGGACCATCTACATTAGAAAAATAAATTACGGGATAACTTTTGTAATACTGAATGAGTTCCAAGTCAGAGCGGTTAGTATGCAATATGTCAAGGGCATCATGACATGGAAATGTGTGTTCATATAGTCCATTAGGGACAAGTTCCTCTTTCAAACAAATGTGTAAATTTGCTAAAGTCAATGGGGGTGAACATTTAAGCCGTTCTTTTTCATTTTTTAAAACAGTGTATTTTACTACAAATAGCAAAATGCAGTGTGCATCTGTGCTGGGGGAGCAGATGTGAGCCTGGAGGGCATGGATAGTAGGATTCATAAGCCTTGGCTTATTAAACTTGATATTTATTTGCAGGACAGGGATCACCCTTTTTTTTTTAGGAGAAATGTTCCATGTTTCTTTCCACTATTTCTTTAAAGATAATTTTTGGGTAAAGTGTCACAGTATTTTTATTTATCTATCATCGTGAGGAGTCTGAGCAACATTCCTTTTGGTAAACATCCAGGATTATCATTCAAATTAGACACTTGCAGACGTCACATGTCTGGGTAAGTTTAGCAGCTTGATAAATCTGTAAGTCCCCGCAGCTTATGGTTCTTTCACAGTCCAGGCACTTCACCTTTCTTGAGAAGGATTCTACTATGAAATGCAAATATCCAGCTTCTTAACACGGAAACATGTATATACAAACACACATATATATACGTATATATATACGTATATATGTACCTACACACATATACTTATAAATCTATATATATTGTATCTATATTTCACAACTTTCCTTCACAGTAATTTAGTATATCCGTAACCCAAAACAAAACAAAAAGTTCAAATTCTAAATATAATAGAACAAAAATTACCATTGGGTAAATCCTATTTATTTGTAGAAATGTATCTGAGGGATGATACAGAAAAAGGAAAATATTTTTAAAAAGTTAAAAATAAAAATTCCTGTCACATTTTTATTCTAACTAAAAAAAATATGAACTAAACATTTGCATAATGTGCTAAATTACTATTTTAGACATTAATCTGTATACTTTGCACATATATTTTATAAGCTTTATATTAGCGACTAAAACTTACTGACAAGCACAAACAAAAGCAACTTTCTCAAACACACAACATTTTCTAGAGCCCTGAAATATTTTTATTTAATGAAAGGAAAGCTTTCAACTACAAAGCTGTGAACCAGCTAAGGCCAAATTTCAGTTTCATCAGAAGCCCATCCTTTAAATAGCAGATGATGGACTAACTGAGTCTTTTTCTGGATCGCTTTCCTGTGTCTCAGCTTCTCTACTCTAGCCATACTCCTTGTATGACGCATACGCTCCAGAGACAACTGGAATACCGAGTCATAATAAAGTCCATTAACCTTTTCATCCAGCTCTGCATGCCCAGTAGAGGTACTAGAAAACAAACCAACAAATAACTCTTGGGAGTCCACATGGCCAGCTATCTCCCAACACCAATCCTCTTCATGTAACATTGGCAAAAACAGCTCTGGATTAAAGCTTCCAGCATCTATCCTACAAACCCCACGTAACATGAAAGCTATGTACAATGGAAGAAACTCAAGAAGATGCCTGCCTTGTGACATCGCAGTTACAATCTGGGAGATCTGCGTCCACACAGCCGTCCTCTGCCATCCTCAGAGCACGCAGGTCCTCTGCCACCACCATGAAGCTTCCACTTGCAAAAGTTAGACTCTGCAGAGCAAAAGGCTATATCCTGCGTGGGGATGAAAGTTTCCCCTTGTCTGTGTATAGAAGTATGAAAATGTTCACTCTAGACAAATGTTGGTAGTCTCTGCCCGATAATATGACACTGGGCAGTGACAAGTGGTCATGTTTCTAAATAAAACCTACATTCATTAACATGTGCCAGGCTTGATCTCCTGGAATGTAGGCCACGAGTGTAAGAAGGGGAAAAAGCTCAGTGTAATCTGTAAGGAGGAGGAAGCTACAGGTCTAAAGAAAGGACAGCAAAAACAACGTTGGCTGCAGGCACTCTGCTGTTCTGTAAGGACAGTCAACTTTTCTTGCGGGCAGTTTGCTATGCGGGGAAGGCTATTTAAGGAAAACAAATCATCGCATTGCAAACAAACAAAATGTCCACAAGCACAGCAAATGGCAGTAGCAAAAGGAATAACTTCCTTCTTTTTTGGGTTCACTATGCCAGCTCGGTAGTGTATGCAAGAGTTTTAGGAGTTGTTTGGGAAGGTGGGAAAGTACATGCTCTTTATCTTTGGGTAGACTATTTGGGCAGGAAAAATAATGAAGAAATATTATTCTCCCTTACATATGCAAAACTTTTGTGCTTTAAAAATGATGTAAGATGAGAAAAATAACATCTTCATTTTAAGAAAATTAAAAAAATAATTCATTTGCTTGGGGGGACTTCAGGTAACTCTTTCTTTTATGAATTTTGAGTTTCCAAACTTTCTGCACTAAGCATATGACAATTTATAATTTATACTTTTAAAGAAAATAAGTCCCCAAATCATTAATTCCTATAATTTAATAAAATATGACTAATGCTGGATGCTTTAAATCCTTTTGCGGATTAAAAACTACACACAAATAAATAATAAATATTAAATAAATAATGAAAATTTGCTAAGTTCTTTCCAAAAAGGACTACATGATGATTTGTAACTAAAATAAAACAAAGCATTTGGTTCTGGTCATGTGAGTTGATTGTTTTTCTAACAGAACACTAGAGGAAACACATTTTCTTTATAAAAGAAATACACTGATGGCTCACGCCTGTAATCCCAGCACTTTGGGAGGCCGAAGTGGGCGGATCACGAGGTCTGGAGATAGAGACCATCCTGGTTAACACGGTGAAACCCCGTCTCTACTAAAAATACAAAAAAATTAGCTGGGCATGGTGGCGGGTGCCTGTAGTCCCAGCTACTGGGGAGGCTGAGGCAGGAGAATGGCGGGAACCCGGGAGGCGGAGCTTGCAGTGAGCTGAGATTGTGCCACTGCACTCCAGCCTGGGAGACACAGCGAGACTCCATCTCAAAAAAACAAACAAACAAACAAACAAGGAAATATACCTGCCAGCCTGGGCGACAAAGTGACACCTTATCTCAAAAAAAAAAAAAAAAAAAAAAAAAATCAAAAGATTATCCAGGCACAGTGGCATGCATCTGTAGTCCCAGGTACTGAGGTGGGGGGGGAAGACTGCTTGAGCCCAGGAGGTTGAGGCTGCAGTGAGCCATTACTGCACCAGTGCACTATAGCCTAGGTGACACAGCAAACCCATCTCAAAAAAAAAAAAAAAATTTTAAAGAAAATCGTATTTTATATAAGAAATAAGTTCTAGAAAACATAGTACTTAAAGATATTACACTGTGAATTCTTTTATAAAACGATCATTCTTCTTATATTAATATATTATTTTTAGTAATCAGAAATGAAAATATTTGAGCTGTGATTAAAGAAATATATTGGTTATGAATCCATCATTATAGGCAACTTTGTTTTTTTCTTGATTATTACTAACATTTAAAAAAACCTGAAATCTTCAAAACTTTTTATTGTCATAATTTCTTTAGTTTAATTTCTTTTACCTTATTTAGTTTTCCTCATGGAGTTAAAGATTTTGAAGTTTTTTTCATGCTTATTATTGTTAGCATAATATATTTATACCAATGAACTAAATATGAGACAAGGCAAAGCTTTAAAGATATAATTATTGAAATAGCAAAAATCACAATGTTCATTGATACAGAAAATCCTAGGTAAGTTGTGGTATATTTACACTATGGAATACTCCGCAGGATTTTAAAAGAATGAGACTGGCATAGATAGTGTTTTATAGTATACACGGTCCTTTCCCTTGCATTTTCTCATTGGAGATGTGACAGCTAGTTTCATTAACACTTTGAAAATGAGTAACTTGAGGTTCAGAGAAGTTATTTAGTGAGACCTGGGCCACACAGCAGGAACTAGGTGGACTAAACTCAGGCCTCTTGATTAGTTCTGTGCCATTTCTGTGCTCATCGCATCAATGCATTCCTGATCCTTCCCAGGCACCTTCCAACTCGAACACCCTTAGGTAATACCAGCCATGAATTCCAAGAATTTAATTTCTTTTGACCTCCAATGTGGGTAGAACATCCTTTAAACTGAAAGTCCTCCTGAAGGCAGCTGCTAGGAACTTCACAAAGCCTTGCTTGTACTGCATATGTGTTTTACCTCCACAGCCTTCGAACTCCCTCTGGGATGACAGCTGACCTTTACTGAACATATTCTATGCTTAGCAGTTGATATGGTTTAACTGTGTCACCACCCAAATCTCATCTTGAATTGTAGCTCCCATAATTCCCATGCAATGTGGAAGGGACCCGATGGGAGATAATTGAATCATGGAGGTGGTCTCCCCCAGACTGTTCTTGTGGTAGTGAGTAAATCTCATGAAATGTGATGATTTTATAAGGGGTTTCCCATTTTGCCTGGCTTTCATTCTCTCTTGTCTGCCACCATGTAAGATGTGCCTTTCGCCTTCCACCATGATTGTGAGGCCTCCCCAGTCATGTGGAACTGTGAGTCCATTGAACCTCTTTTTCTTTATAAATTACCCAGTCTCGAGTATGTCTTTATCAGCAGCATGAAAATGGACTAATACAATGGTTTACAGGTCCCATTTCATGTAGTTCTTCTAATCATTCTTCTGAGCTAGCTACTATTATGATGCTCATTTTATACATGTGGTAACCAAGGTGCTGAGAAGATAAGCAAGTTGGTGAAGCAGAATCACACTATGACTCAGGCAGCTGAAGACCGAAGCCAATGCTTTGCTTTGTGTATGCTCTCATTTGTGTGCATACACTTTCCACCCTGTGGCTTAGATTTGAGAAACTCAGCAAATACTGGAGTGATTGCTATGTGCAAAGAACAAGGTCAGGAGCTGGGATTACTATGGTGATCAAAGTTAGATACACTTACATTTTAGTAGAGAAAACTGGCTTAAAATGACTGATCACACAAGATTTCAAATAGTTCAGGGAAATGTTATGAAAGAGAAGCCTACTGAGCCGATAAGAAGAATCTGATCTAACCTGGAGAGAAGGAAAAACACGAAGAACAATCAGGAGCTGGCCAGGCCAGGGGCAGGCAAGAGAATGCCCAGGAAGAGAGAATAGAAAGGAAGAGGCCCTGCAGTGAGGAACCCTTGTGTACTTGCATTATGACACTTATTTGGTTAGGGACCATTTTCTTTCCCATCTTTATATCCCTAGAGCAGGTCACCTGTTTTGGTAAATAAAATTTTGTTGGAGCACTGCCATGGTTTTCTATTTACAGATTTTCTATGGCTGCTTTCACTCTATAACAACATGCTAATAGCAACAGAGACTATTTGGCCCACAAAACTAAAAATATTTACTATCTGGTCCTCTATATAAAACATTTGCCAACCTCTGCCCTATAGCAAGAAGCATAGTACTTCATATACAGTAGGCATTCAATAATTTTAAAAAATTGTTTGTTTCTACTCCTACAAAATGTTGAGGCAATTATAATAAATATAGAGATTAAAAACAACAAGTCACAAAAGGCCACATAGTATATAATCTATGTATATGAACTATTCAGAACAGGTACACATGTAGAAACAGAAAGTAGATTAGTAGTTTCCTAGGGCTGGGAGAAGTGGGGAAGGAAGAGGAGGGAAAAATGAGTGACAGCTAATGGGTAACTGTTTTTATTTGGGACTGATGAAAGTGTTTTAAAATTGATTAGAGTAATATATGCAAAGCTTTATAAATATGCTAAATTCACTGAATTACATGCTTTAGATAGGTAAGTTATATGGCATGTGGATTATATCCCCAAAAAAGCTGCTACTGAAAAAAAAAAACAAAAAGATAAGAGCCAAATAACTAAAGTATGCTTTTGCTTTGGTGATGGGGATTTAGGTTTAGCAGAGAGAAAAAGAATTTTCACTATCACAAGGTCCAGTTACCCACTTCCCTGCCCCCAAATCATCAAAACAGAGTAAACAAGTTGAATTTGACCTTCCTAGATGCTAAGATGAGAAATGTTACACAATTCATTGTCTGTGATAAGCAGCACTGAAGAATTAATACTAAAAGACAGATTTCCTTTTAGCCCTGAGCGCTAGAGAAATTGCTATGTGGATATTCCGCACAGGATTCATTGACAAAACGAGAGCCAGTATTCTTAAAGGCAGTTTTACAGAAATTAGAGTCATATGTCACCAATGACAGTTTCTTATGCTGACTGTTAATAAAAGCCAACGGCTCAGTGGTACTTTTAATTATCTCGGCCACTGCTGAACAACAGAACTTTCTGAGAGGATAAAAATGTTCTGCATTGTACGGGGTCCAATAAGGTAGCCACTAGCCTCATGTGGTTATTGACCACTTAAAATGTGGCCTGTGCAACTGACCATAATTAAAATTAAGGAATAATTTAATTTTATTCCATTTCAGTTAATTTAAATATTCTGTAATGTAAATAGCCATCTGTAGCTAGTGACTGCTGTATTACAGAGAAGATCTAGATATTATGCAAAGGATACTAGAACATTATCCACTGAGCCCTAAAAGTAACTGAACAACTTTTGTTGTCCTAAAAAACTGACAATGCTTGACAACACAATTTAAAAACTCAGTACAAAGCACATCTGTTTTGTTCTCAGAGTAATCTAAGTTAAACTGATGGCGATGTCAAGTTGACTCTAAATTATGCGTTCTCTTTTTATGTATGTAATAGGTTTGTTATCAGTAAATCTTTTTTTCTTTTTTTTGCCTCTGCGATTGAATATTAAAGACCTAGCTCATGTTTCTTTTTTTTTTTATTAATTTATTTATTTTTTATTTTTATTTATTTATTTTTTATCTTCATTTATTTATTTATTTATTTATTGAGATGGAGTCTTGCTCTGTCATCCAGGCTAGAGTGCAGCGGTGGGAACTCGGCTCACTGCAAGCTTTCCCTCCCTGGTTCAAGCAATTCTCTGCCTGCCTCAGCCTCCCGAGTAACTGGGATTACAGGGGCCTGCCACCACGCCCAGCTAATTTTGTACTTTTAGTAGAGACTGGATTTCACCATCTTGGCCAGGCGAGTCTCGAACTCCTGACCTCAAGTGATCCACCGGCCTCAGCTTCCCAAAGTGCTAGGATTACAAACATGAGCCACCGCGTCCATAGCTCATGTTTCTATTAGCTGAGATGTTCACCTAAAAATATTATCATCTTCAAAAGTAACCTCTCCATTCTCACAAGAGCACCAACACAGCACAGAAATGTCGAAAGGCATACACTGGGTTATATTTTGCTTTAGTGCATCAGCGCTGGAAGAGGGAAGAGTGGTGAATGGACTGAATCACAGAAACCTAATACTTCAGCTGGCAGTTCACAGTTGAGGATGGGTGTGGAAGACATGCACCCAGTCTGTGCACTAACGAAGCACCAATACACAAGGGAATAGAATGCAGACGTGACGGCCGGGTGTCTTTCAGGAGAAGCTGCAAAGGAGACTGTGACTCTAACGTGGTGCTAAACTCCAGGATGGCTCAATGATCAGTGCCTCATCTAGTCTAATTTGGAAGGAGGCAATTAGAAACAGGCAACATATATACAAAAATCTCCTGTGGAATTTTATCTGGAAATTCTGAGACTTTATGTAAGAGGAAACAAAAATTAGTATTATATAAGTGACTACAGTGAGAAGCATGGGTACCTTATAAACATGTAATTGATTGAAATTTATTAATATGTCTTTTGGCAAAGTGAACAATTAACATCTAGAAAATTCTCCACTGAACAGCCAGACAAAATATGTTATAAACAAATGTGAATTCAAGGAGAAAGCAGCAAACTCATTTGCTGTAATGTCGGCTCATAGCTGGGCATACACCAAGTTAGCTGCTTATGACTAGATTACATTAAATCTAATTTAAAATATCTTTGACATAGTGCATTCTTACTCTCCACATCATTGAGCCACTACAAGTAAGAAAAGAATATTAACTAGTTTAACTGGATTACGTGGAAATGTCAATCAATCTATGAGTCAAATTTGACCAAAAAACTCCCCAGGGGATATTTACCAAACAGGTAGTTTCCCTAACAAGGATATTTATAGCTTGAAGGACTTCAATTCCTTCTTCTGAAACAAGATTTTGTCATCATTTTAGTGAGTGAGAAGTGGGACTGAACACAGCATTGGGATTTTAAAATACACACTTGTCGAAACTCCAAGACCAATTTGAGCTAAACTGTTATTTCCACCTCTTTACAGTGCCTTTTCCAGAGCTCCTACTTATCTCATTGTTTTACTCCAGTCCCATCCTGAACTTCTGAAAGGAGAAGTTCTCCTTCAGTTCTGTCATTTTATCTTGACTCTCATAGTCACTGTCACATTGTAAGTACTTTACAAAGAACTGTGAAATTAGATTGTCGAGATCAAAAACAGAACTTATCTTCCATGTAACTGTCTTCTCTCTAACAGGGAAAAGGAAGTCACCAATTTGAGACGCAGGAGGGCATAGCACTCTAGGACACGGGCTTTGGAGTCTGAGCACAGGCTGTGTCACGCAACATGTGCGTGATGATGGACAAGCCTCAACCTCAGCCCCTGCATCTGTAAAATGGGCATAATGATAAGGGCACCTCAAAGGCCATTGTGAACACATGAAAAGATGCATATGAAACCTGCAGTGTGGTCATTGGAACGAGCAAAGTGTTCAATAAATGTTAGCTGTATCAGTGCTATGGTTAAACATTTAAAAAGCTGAGGCCGGGCGCGGTGGCTCACACCTGTAATCCCACCACTTCACGAGGCCGAGGCGGGTGGCTCACCTGAGGTCAGGAGTTTGAGACTAGCCTGGCCAACATGGTGAAACCCCATCTCTACTAAAAATACAAAAATTAGCCAGGTGTGGTAGTGTACGCCTGGAATCCCAGCGATTGGGAAGCTGAGGCAGGAGAATTGCTTGAACCTGGGAAGCAGAGGTTGCAGAGCTGAGATTGTGCCACTGCATTCCAGCCTGGGCCACAGAGCAAGACTCCACCTCAAAACTAAATAAATAAATATAAATAAATAAAAAGTTGATATATATTTATTCCATTTTGTTTCACTGCCACAGAAATAAATGATAATCTCACTTTCTTGAGTTGGATACTTTTTGGTAACTCTCTTATAGAAAAGAAATATATGAAATGTGTTCAAAATCAGCATACAGAATTGTGACGCCCACAGGCGATTTTGGTGAGCACATGGTATGGAAAGGACATTGTTTCACGTTCACTTTTATGCAGCATGGCCAAGAAAAGAAACCCAGATTTTAAAAGTGTATTGTGGGATAGACTTCAAATGGCACCATTTGTAACCTTCCAGCTCTCCTAATTGCCATGAAGAACATTTACTCAAATATTCAAGTATTCATTTATGCATTGAAGTATTCATTGAATCCATATTTAGGCACGGTTCCCAGTGCTTGTAACATATAGTGAATACAATGGAGGAAGTTTCCTGACCTCAGGGTGCCTAAGTTCCAACATGAAGCCAAATTCACTCCTTTTTATATTAATAGCATAGAGCATTTTTATAACATAGTGCATCATTCATATTAGACTTTTATATTGCTAGTAAATACCCTCATATATTTTTCTTTATGACTTTCATCTCTCTTGCCCAACCCTACCCTTCTACAACAGAAAGTGAGCATAATATTCCTCTTAGGTATGAGGCAAAGGCTTATAGTTACCACTAAGCTCATTACTGTAACGCAGCAGCTGATTTTTACAACCGAGCGGAGTGGCAATAATCAGATTTATTTCCATACCTTGCTAACTAGTAATTTTTTTTTTTTGGCTACTGCAGACAAAACCACTCTCCACAAATACTGGTCAGCAGTTTCTTCCTGATAGGAGTTTGAATACCCATGAAGCCCTAAAATAAAGAATTTTCTCTTGGGAATGAGTTTTGTTTAGATATGACTCTCTCTCTCTTTCTTGCAGCTACATACAAACAACACAAGATTTATAAAATAAGAGGAGAATTTTCAAAGTAATGAAAGTGCCAATTATGAGAGGAGCACGAACAGTTTTGAAAATGCTGAGATAACCCAGAAAGAGAGACTGATTTATTGGATTATCTTTGGCTGATGAAAGGCAGACTGAAAGGCTTTAAAATGCTGCCTACACGTGTCCTATTGACTCAGGTCCTCTTTACCTGGCTGCAATGAGGTCCAGGAGATGCTGCCACCGGTCGTTAACCTTTCCCAGTTTGTATTCAATCTCAGATGCTTTGCTTTCGTGGCTGGCTTTAGCAAGTCGTTCTCCCATTTGTTGGAGCTGTATTTTGTTCTCTTGAGCAACAGCAATTTCCTCTTGATAATCCTGTGTAATAAATAGCAATCACAGAGGTCAGAAAGCATATTCTTAATGCATCCAGCCCGGCTCTACTAGAAACATGATAATTACTGTTTTCTACTGCTTGGAAATAGTTTGAGCATAGGAATACCATGTGGACATCAGCCCATGTGCACAAGTATTAGTAGTGCCTATTATTTTCGTTATGTATGCAGAGTTGGGATTGAATTTTTATATAGACGTTCTCGAAATAAATAGGATGCTGCTTCCTATTTACCTGAAATACATATTAAAAACAATACAAGATAGATATAAAATATAAAGCTTAAAGGATTTTAGTATTGGGAAATTATACCTTATTTCTCTCAACACTAACCTGATGTTATACTTAGAATAAATTCTCATACAAATAGTTGCCGAGAGACTTATGAAATGCACACACACACATACATATGCAATTGATATATGTGTATATATGTAAATGTGACTGTGTGTGTCTATTATGTTATGTGTGTGGAGTATTTTAAACGAGTTCCTTCATTTAAAAGAGCTATCCTCTATACAATGTCAGTATTTTGCAGTAAATAAATCAATGATAAATTAACTTTCAGTAATAATAACTATTAATTATAGAGAATCGATGGGCTTCAAACCTTCTTGATTTACTCACTTTCTCTGCTAGCTTCTCTTAAGTTGTTTGAGTTAAAGAGGACAGACTCCATATGGTCTACTTGCAAGAGATAAGCACGAAATGGTGTGATTTAAGTGACATGAAAGGACAGTCCCCTCCCCCCCACCGCCACTGCTATCCCCAATGACCCTCTTACTCTCTTGCCACAGTGACAGGATCCAGTCTTTAGGATCAACTTTTTTATTTTTGGCTTAAGCTCCGGTTACATAATAAAAAGTTTCTCAGCAAAATAATATATGAAGACAGGTATTATATGAGTGTGAACATTTTAACCTTCTCTTGCTCTAAAGTTAGTATAGTAACAGAGCTATCCTCCCAAGTCATTTACCTAAGCCTAAGGGCCCCAAAGGAATGGTAGGGACCAACAAAATTTTATTCCATTCCAGGGCTGACTGCTGTCCTCATGCCTGCAGCCCCGCCCACCCTCCTTTTTATGTTATTTCAACACAATGGGATTCAAAGACCAATACGTTGAATGCATTTATTAATATTATAATATTTCAGCAAACATTTGAGATGATTTTATTGAGAAGTGTTTCTTTCAAGGAATTACTTTAAGACTTAAAAAGTATTTATAGTAAAATAATCCTCTTGGATTGTCTTTAAAATCAAACTATTTTTGAGTGTTAATACCAACAGACACTAATATCTTGGCTTCAGTTTTTTTAATGAATTGTCTTTTTCTTTTTTTTTCTTTTTCCTTCACCTTATTAGCACTTTCCAGTTGACAACTGCCTTTTTCTATGTTGCCAAAATTACCAAACCTTGATGTTATTTTCCTTTACAAAAGAGACGCCACAAAGAGGAAAACTCATAAGCCCTTTAAAAAAAACCCATGAGTTATTAATACACAAGGTAGTTAACATTTTAAATAATATTCCTAACATTGTGCCAAATAATGTAATACAATCTATATGAAAAGCTGAAATTTTTCTAAATTTTAAGTTATGGTTATAGATTGTTAAAGAGATGGTTTTTTTCCCCACACTCTCACACTTCCCATACTTTAGGATGTATATCTATACATCCTAAATTTAGTAAAAAAAGCAATGAGAATAGAGACAAATTTAATCAAAATTTATTCTATAGCAAATTTTACTCTACTACCTATAGTGCATTAATCATTCACTGATAGCATTCTCTGACACCCAGCAACTTAGCAAAGGGCAACCGTGAGCAGATGCTAAAATGAAATCTGTATCATCTCAGCCAAGAATTTTAATGTTTATAATACCAAGTAAACAAATGCTTATTCATTTGGATTGATCCAATGGATAAATCCTCTTGGACTGTGTGCATATGGATAGAAATAATTTTTCTTAACAATCATTTGTATTTCTTTTCAGAATAAAGGAAGCTACAATTTGTTGATGCAGTAAATACTGGCTGAGTGCTTATGAGAAGTTAGGTACTGCTTCAGGTGCAGTGGATATAGCAATGAACAAAATAGACAAAGCCCATGCTCCTGTAAAGCTGACAGATCAGTGGGGTCTCCACTTGGACAATGAATAAGTAAATACAAAAAATACATTGTACATTAGATGGTGATATGTACTAACGACAAGCACAAACTAAAATAACATTAAAATCACTGATTGTTCACAAACACTGTGGAAACAACACTGGAATCACCAAATTCTTTTTTTTGGTTTTTCTTCTGGAGACAGTCTCGCTCTGTCACCCAGGCTGGAGCCCAGTGGCACAATCTCGGCTCACTGCAACCTCCGTCTCCTGGGTTCAAGTGATTCTCTTGCCTCAGCTCCCTGAGTAGCCAGGACTACAGGCATGTGCCACCATGCCCGGCTAATATTTTGTAGTTTTAGTAGAGATGGGGTTCACTGTGTTGGTCAGGCTGGTCTTGAACTCCTGACCTCTGGTAATCCGCCTGTCCTGCCTCCCAAAGTGCTGGGATTACAGGCGTGAGCCACTGCACCCGGCCGAAATCATCAAAAATTTTAAAATGCTAGTAAATTTGATCAGCTTTATACAGACATCAGAAATGTTCTGGATCCAAATGAATATGTAAAATAATTTGATAATATATCCATACCTTTAAAATAATATGAAGCCGAAATTATCAGGAAACTCTTAATTCCTATCTATGGTCTACAAACCATATTTTAGAGAGAAAATATCAATTCAATTTATCTTAAGAATCTTTTCTTTCAGTTTCTCTCTAGTGACTTTACCTTTTTAAAAACAAACAAACAAAAATACACAAGAAACTAAAAAAAAAAAGGAAAGAAAAATAATACATATAAAAGATTCCTACAGAACAGGTAGCTAAGAGCCCCAAATACTGAACTGAATAGTAGATGCTCTATTTCATCACATATTGCAAGTATCCTATATATTTTATGTGTAAAGCAGGTCTTTTCGTGCAAGTTTATTTTATGTTGGATACTTTTTTTTTTTTGAGACAGAGTCTCACTCTGTCGCCAGGCTGGAGTGCAGTGGCGCGATCTCTGCTCACTGCAATCTCTGCTTCCCAGGTTCAAGTGAATCCCCTGCATCAGCCTCTAGAGTAGCTGGGACTACAGGCGAGCACCACCACGCCCGGCTAATGTTTTGTTTTTTAGTAGAGACGGGGTTTCACCATGTTGGCCAGGATGGTCTCGATCTCCTGACTTCATGATCCACCCACCTCAGCCTCCCAAAGTGCTGGGATTACAGGTGTGAGCCACCGCACCTGGCTGCAAGTTTATTTTATATTAAAAAGATAAAATGTTTAAAATATACTGCTCCTTTGACAGGAAGGTAATTGTGAGTAAAGTCACCCTCTGTACCTGTGAGAAGTATACATAAGCCTTATGAAGAATGAAAACCTAAGTAGCCATGCATTCCATACCTTCTTGAGCTTCTCTATCATTTCTTCAATGAGAATGTCTCCATTCTGAGAAACCTTGCTTTCCATTTGAGTCAACCACTCACAGAGTTCCTTGTTCTTTTCACTGAAGACTGCCCATTCGTTCAATCTTTCACCTATTTGCTGCCGCCTTAAGGAGAGCTGAAAAGTTTAAAACAGGAGAATAGGCAAAATGATTATCAGAGAGAAGCCCACACCCCAAGGAAAATAGCAAATAAACTAGGACTAAAATGAATGATAGTCGTACATCTTTTTAGCCCACTGTTTCCTGAAGTCCAGGACTTGCTATTATACAAGTGGGAGACATTGAATCCTCTAGTTATTTCCTGAAGGTTCACATACACATTAGCTTATTAAAGGTTCTGGATAATGCAATTTCACACAGTTGGTTGAGGATAGATAGGATACATGACCAGTGAATGTAAGAAAGAAAGAAGAAATGGAAAAGAGTTTGGAAAGGAGGAAAGAAGGGAAGTAAAAGGAAAGAGAGATGGTAAAGAAGGGAGGAAAACAAAGGAAAGAAAGAAAAAAAGAATAGAAAGATGAAAGAAAAGAGTAAAAATAGGGAAGGAAGAAGGAAAGGAAGAAAAGAAAGGATGGAAGACGAGCCTCGGGTATCTGGAGAGTGAGGGAGACGGCAGCATCGAAGTGAAGCGGCCTGAAGCGGGGGCAGGTGTCCTGAGGCTCAGCTCCATACTGACACGTGAACTCCAGGCAAGTTCCTCTACTTCTCTGCAGTTTTCATTATTTATTTATTTATTTTTGTTTCTTTTCCTTCTTTTTTTTTTCTTTGCATGATAGCTTTATTAACATATATTTCACATATCATACAAAATCACCTGTTTAAAAACGTATAATTTAGTGCTTTTTAGTATATTCACAGCATTTGTGCAATCATCATCATAATCAATTTTAGGATATTTTCATCATTCCAAAAAAAAAAAAAAGCCAGGTGTGGTGGCTCACGCCTGTAATCCTAACACTTCGGGAGGCCAAGGCGGGCGGATCACTAGAGGTCAGGAGTTCGAAACTTGCATGGCCAACATGGTGAAACCCTGTCTCTATTAAAAATACAAAAATTAGCCAGGCATGGTGGTGCACACCTGTAATCACAGCTACTTGGGTAGCTGAGGCAGAAGAGTTGCTTGAGCCCAGGAGGCAGAGGTTGCAGTAAGCCGAGATTGTGCCACTATGTTCCAGCCTGGGTGATAGAGCAAGACTCCGCCTCAAACAACCAACACCACCACAACAACGAAAACCTTCTAGCCATCAACAGTTATTCCACTGCTCCTCCTCACTTACCTCACAGTTCTAATCTCCCTTCTGTCCCTATGAATTTACCTGTTCTGGACATTTCATATACATGGAATCATACAATATGCAGTCTTCTATGACTGACTTCTTTCACTTAGCATATTTTAAAGATTTATCTGTACTGTAGCATGTATCAACACTTCATTCCTTTTATTGCTGACTATATTCCATTGTGTGAATATACCACATTGTATTTATCAACTCATCTTATTTGGGTTGTTTCCATTTTTTGCCTATTCTGAATAATGCTGTTATAAACATTTTGTGCACAAGTGTTTGTATGAATACATGTTTTCATTTCTCTTAGGTATTTATCTAGGAGTAGAATCTCTCGGTCATATGGTAACACTATAGATTGTTTTCCAAAGTGGCTGCCCATTTCATATTCCCGCCAGCAGTAGGATTCCAATTTCTCTACATCTTCACCAACACTTTTGACTACAGTCATCCTAATGGATGTGAAATGGTATCTGATGACGGTTTTGGTTTGCATTTCCCTGAAGGCTAACAATACTGAGACTCTTCGCGTTTCTTAGCCATTTGCAAATCTCCTTTGGAGAATTATCTACTCAAATCCTTTGTCTGCTTTTTTAATTAGACTGCCTTTTTATTACTGAGGTCTGAGAGTTTCTTATACATTACATATACAATGGACTTGTTTTCCTATCTCTAGGTCTACAATTATCCTTTCCAGAATTCTAAAATTTTCTGATTTCAAAATATAGTACTCTTGTGTTCACAGTGCTGGTTGAAATACTAAGGAATGTTTCTAGTTGAGCTAAACTACATGTTGGCAAAACATAATATGATTTGGTAAGAAGGTTTGAAGATGTTCTTCCACAGTTTTGTCATAATGCTAGCTATTCCGCTATTCATTCCACTGAACTAAACATGTCCCCATCGATTTTATTTTACCCCCAACATTTTATTACAAAACATTTCCGACACAGAAAAGCTGAAAGAATTGTTTGGTAAGCACTCATTATATACTACCTGGGCTCAAATTGTTAACATTTTGCTATGCTTTGTTTTAAGACATTTTCCCTCCTTAATACATTTACTTTTTATGTATTTCAAACAAATTTCCTTTTTAAAATGAAAATGAAAATATTTCTAAGGTATTACACACTTTCTAGTTATTAATTCTGCCTTGGATTGGCTCTGTTAGTGATTAGACAGATAACACAAACCTAAATATCTGTGATTCCACATCCTTGTAAACTAGTCCAGGAGCCCAGGATACGTATCCCAAGGCCAGCCTTAGGTATAGTGAGTTGCCTACAGAGTGAGCCCCAAAACCTACCATAAATTTTGAAAGGCCACCACGAGAAATTTATTCTTTTGATTCAATTCTGATCTTTTAAAATAAAAGTTTTTCTGGGTTGGGTGACACTGGTGAACCTACTAAGTATTTCTCCATTAGTATAATTTAGTTTCTCATTGAGGTTTTTGGAGGCAGAATAATACAGAACAGTCAAAGGGCAGTGAACTCACTTGGGATAGGTCCTACTAGAAATGGAAAAAGCTAAGGAAACACAGATTTAACAGTTTTGGAGACAAACTGTGTCACTTTACACCGTACCCTAAACAGCACCGAAGAAAACAATCCTTCCAGCACCCGTTACCCCTCTAGCTCTGAGGGCTGCGTGCACTCTGATCTTCTGCTGGATCTCTCAGATTGAGAACTCTTTGGTGAATACAGCCTTTTCCCTTTCATTCACACAGAGCAGCAAGAGTCAGGAGTCTGGCTGGTAGTTAAAGTCCTGGTTCAACTGATGGCCAAACAAACTATACTTTTATTATTTGGACTGCCCAAAGTAATCATTTTCTAAGAATCGAGGCTGGGCGTGGTGGCACATGCCTGTAATCCCAGCACTCTGGGAGGCTGAGGTGGGCAGATCACTGGAACCAGGAGTTCAAGACTAGCCTGGCCAACATAGTGAAACCCCATCTCTACTAAAAACAAAAATTAGCCAGGCGTGGTGGCAGGCATCTGTAATCTCATCTACTCGGGAGGCTGAGGCAGGAGAATCGCTTGAGCCCGGAAGGCGGAGATCGCAGTGGGCCAAGATCACGCCACTGCACTACAGCTTGGGCGACAGAGTGAGACGAAAAAAAAAAAAAGAGAATCAAAACCCCTGCCCTTCAGACTGAAGATGAACAAGTAACTCCTCACACTTCCCCCAAATCTTGGCCATAAGCCAAGAATGAACTCTAGGCCTTTACTCACCAATATCTGCAGGGAGGATGGCCACATAATAGAAAAATATTACCTATTACTTACATAGGTAGGTAATATTATCCCCATTTCAGAGACAAGGAATGTGAAAGCCGGACAAATTTGGGGTACTTGTTTAGAATCAGTACAAGATAAGACCAGCAAAGTTTGAGTCTTTGATATGGGGTGCAAATATGATTAAATATCCAGAGGCAGCTGAGATTCAAAAATAGTTCATGCATCACTGACTAACTGCACGACCAGGACAAGGTCCCTCATTTTCTCTGCGACTTACTTCTTTCATTTGGAAATTATTCTTATGTTTGCTCCAAAAATTCATTAGTCTGTAGTAAACAAGTGTCTCTATGTGCCCAGTAGTGTCCTATCAATATGGTAATATTATACAAACAAGAGGGTAATTTAAGAAATTGACTGGTAAGGACAGGCGCGCTGGCTCACACCTGTTATCACAGCACTTTGGGAGACTGAAACGGGCGGATCACTTGAGCTCAGGAGTTTGAGACTAGCCTGGCCAACATGGTGAACCGCATCACCACTAAAAAATACAAAATTAGCCGGGCATGGTGGCAGGTGCTTGTAATCCCAGCTACTCAGGAGGCTGAGGCAGGAGAACTGCTTGAACCCAGGAGGTGCAGGTTGCAGTCAGTCAAGATCGCACCATTGCACTCCAGCCTGGGCATCAAGAGTGAAACTCTGTCTCAAAAGAAAAAAAAAATTGACTGATACATACTAAAGACCTGACAACAGCTGGCCATTACTATGCTGTAGCTACTAGTACTATTATACACGACTACAGGGCATCACTTAAGTTTAAAATTTTTTTCTTCCCTTGACACTCATGTATTCAATATCTCCACTAAGCAGCTGGATTATACATAGATAGATAGATAGATAGATAGATAGATAGATAGATAGATAGACAGATAGACAGATATAGATAGATATATAAAATTTATATTATATCCCTAGTGTTTATCACACACCATGAAAATGTTGCTTTCATTTTCTTACCACGGAGCTGTACCTTAAAAAAGACACAGTGAGGTTACAAGCACTGGGTGCAAACCAAGGCCAAATGCTTTTCAAGAGATGTGCATTCATAAGGGCGATGGCATTGTCCTTCTGGTTTGTACATCTAATATTTAGTCTATATACTAAATATTAAACTAAATATATAGTAAACATTACTATATTATACTAAATATAAAGTAAACATTACCATCTCTTTCTTTGGATTCAGATGAAACCCTCAAATTATTTATCAGCTTAGCACATATTTATGTTTTTGCAAGGGCACAAATACATTGCATTGCCAACAGCTGAGAAGCACCAGCTAAAACTTTCAGAGTGTGCAGCAGCTCAACAGGAAATACATCCTTTTCTGGTTGAAATATTTTTACCATGATGTTTTGACAAAACAACGAGCAATTACGATGATGACATATACTTATATTTCAGCTAGAATTACACACAAATCTACAAACCAAAACAGGAATAAAAACAAGTAGAAGCTCTGGCTGTACACAGGCACAACAAAACATTTGGGGTATCTACTTGAAAACAGATACTTTAATATATTAACTCTGCCCTGCAATGTTTACTCACGGCCTCTCTCCCTCATTCTCATGGCCAGTCCCAAGTACTCCAGACTCCTCGTCAATTGCTTCGGTCAGAATAGGAACAGACTACTTGCTCCTTAGTAGGGATGTTCCGTTGAACTCAAGTTTTGACTTTTACAACGAGACATAGGCGCAAGCTCATTTCCTTTTGTGGTTTCATACTTGACAGAAATTCAGCAGAAACAACTAACTCAAGAACTAGAAACCAATCTATGTCCCCCTTAGAGTTACATACATCCTGGCACCCTGATCAAACCCATGACTAAACTCTCATTGGTTTAAATATTATTTTTCAGAGTGAAGTATTAATAATATGAGATAAGTATGCTTTAGCTTCAAGCATTAAGACACTTCAACATGGAAAGTTTCTAAAAACACTACGTATTCCGTTTGCTGTTTCTTTTTCAATTCTTAGTCTACTCACAGGTGCAAGGTATTAATCTATTTACGGCATATCGCATGATCAACATCAGCTTTCGAAATATATTTTCAGATGGTTGTCTAGATATATCTAAGTCTGGAGAACAATTTTACGACACATGAATGACTAACTTAGCAATTAATAATAACAATAATTCCACGGCATTTTTACGAAATGGTTTTCCTAAATCAAAAAATATTGCATAACCACAATCTTCTTGACCTCCAAAATATTCGAAATCTTGTCATTATTTTACACTAAGAGAAACATAAGTACGAAGAAATAGAAGAAATGCCCTAACGTCTTAATTATAAACAATACATCATGAACACTTAGCTACCATAGACACTAGAGATACAAAGAAATGGTCTTTGCATATCAAAGTCCTCATATTCTTGTAATGAGGTCATGAACATTAAAAAAAATAATACAATGCCACATTATGGCACAACCAAAAGAGAAATGAGAGTTCAGAGGACCAAGAACATACTGAGGGCCAAGAATTCATAAATGACATGGGAGGGGTTGCAGGATGTAAAAGAAAACAGGTTAGAAAATTAGAAGGGAAGCCCGGGTGTGGTGGCTTATGTCTGTCATCCCAGCACTTTGGGAGGCTGAGGTGGGTGGCTCACCTGAGGTCAGGAATTCGAGACCAGCCTGACCAACATGGAGAAACCCCGTCTCTACTAAAAATGCAAAATTAGCAGGATATGGTGGTGCATGCCTATAATCCCAGCTACTCGGGAGGCTGAGGCAGGAAAATGGCTTGAACCTGGGAGGCAGAGTTTGCGGTGAGCCAAGATCATGCCATTGCACTCCAGCCTGGGCAGTAAGAGTGAAGCTCCGTCTCAAAAAAATAAAACATAGAAGAAGAAGAAGAAGATGAAAATTAGAAGGGAAGAAAGTGTCGGCAGGAAGAGTGGCATAATCCAGGTCTTTGGGGAGGGAAGTTTGTGGCAGGTTTGAAGCAAATAGGATCCAATCTCTAAAATATCTCTCTGAAGGCTTCATAGGCATCATTGTGATGAAGCGTTGTGATGAACATTATCACCCTCTATGAGTAACTCCATGTAAATTTCTCATTGTGTTCACTGAGAAAATGAAGCTTTGTGAAAGTAGCTAAATTCATTTTGAACTCAAACCATTCACATGTTGGTGAAAGCCATCTCTTATATGTGTCCCCCTTTTTAAAAAGTATATATTCATAGGAAACTGCTCACACATCTACCATGTGTGTTCCAGAGCTTTCTGTTAGTCCATGGACTGAGAAAAACCTGGGTTTTCACCTAAATATACAGAGAGAAATTTTTCTGGAAATACATTTCTTGTTGATATCACATAAATCAAGAGGCTCTGAGCCTCTTAAACTCTGTCTAATGGTTCCTGAAGGATGAGGATAAGCACCTCTAAGTTAGAGAAAATGTGGAGGATGGGAGACAAAAGAGATCCCAGGGCAGTACAATTGGCGGGGACATAAGAGTAGGGACATAAGAGTCCCCTCTCAACAGCCCCTTCCTCAGTCTTCCCACAGCAGCTTCTTCCAGCCAGGCCCTCTGCTCCAGCTGCCACCTTGTCAGCATGTTCATTTGCTTCCTCCCATCAATCTATCTCCTTCGCTCCCCTTCTCAAAACTCAATTCAAAATTTATCCATCTCAAGAAACATTTCCTTTATTCCTTGCCATCCACAGTAACCTTAGCTTGCTTACATCTTTATACAGTTTTTTTTCTGTGTGTGTGTGTGTGTGTGTGTGTGTGATGGAGTTTCGCTCTTGTCGCCCAAGCTGGAGTGCAATGGCGCGATCTCAGCTCACTGCAACCTCCAGCTCCCGGGTTCAAGCGATTCTCCTGCCTCAGCCGCCCAAGTAGCTGGGATTACAGGCACCCACCACCCTGCCCGGCTAATTTTTGTATTTTTAGTAGAGATGGGGTTTCACCTTGTTGGCCAGGCTGGTCTTGAACTCCTAACCTCAGGTGATCCACCCGCCTTGGCCTCCCAAAGTGCTGGGAGGACAGACATGAGCCACCGCACCTGGGTCCTTTATACAGTTTTATATATTGTTTTGACCTGTTTATGCCTGGTTTTCTTCTTAACCATACACATTCTCCTAGACTGATTTTAGTCTCAGATCAAGTTTAAACTTGATGGTAAGGACATTTATTACAGTTTGTTAATATCACAATAATTAAGATGACTGATCCATTTAACAGAGATATATCACAGCCTATTCTGTGCCAGGCAGGGGCACCTGGGGTATAGAAGTAACAACACAGACAAGGCCCCACTTCCTGAAGAGCATAACCTCAAGGCATTTGGGTCTGTTCCTCATTATGAGCCTTTGAATCTGCTATTCCTCTTTGCCTAGGATGTCTTCTCGCTGCCTTTCCACCAATCTTTCCCTTTCATTTCCAACTCAAAGTCAATCTGGGATCTTTTTTAAGATGTTGTGCACATAGAAGGTATTTAATAAATGAATAAAGTATGACTAAAAATAAATGAATATTAACTACCAGGAAACAACTACAGTAAATTAAGAGTGATAATAAATATTCCCTGTACAAAGCCAGCTTCACAGTATTAGCTAATATTGCAAATGCAACAACAATTTTTCATGTTTCAAGTATATCCACCCAGCAAAATCACAAATGTGAACCATAACATGGTGCTTTCTCTTAAGAATATTATGCCAGTCAGCGAAAGTGAAAGGAAAATAATCTAGTTTAGGTTGTTCTAAAATGTGGCAAAATATAAATATATTCATCTGAAACGTTCTTTTAGTAACCACAGTGTTCTTCCTTTGTCCATACGAAGAATGATGGGATGGGTCCACATGTGGGTTAAGCCATCTGACATTCAAATTCAACTCCCAGTTTTCCATCATCAAGATAATTCCATTTGTAGAACTTGTCTTACCTGGTGGCATAGTTCTTCCCACTGCCTTTGCAGAAGCTCTATGCGTTCATTAAGAATGGAGATATCATCAGCACTGATGTAGGCAGAGAGGGTGTCCTTCAGCAGCGTCAACTGGGTCAAGTCATCTGTCCAGCTCCCAACTGCATTTTCTAATTCCTAAATTAAAAAAAAAAAAAAAAAACTTGAATACCCATGGACATCTCCCGCCAATGATTTCTGAAGTGTTTTTGAATCCCCTCTTGATAGAATCTCCTTTGTACAGCTTTAAATATATAACTTGGGATCTGGAGGCATATCATGGCGATATTACAGATTTGGTTCCAGACCGCTAAAATAAAGTATATATCACAATAAGGTGAATCACAAATTTTTTGGTTTCCCAGTACATATAAAAGTTCTATTCACACTATACTATTGTGGATAAAATGTGCAATAGCATATGTCTAAAAAAAAACAAACTGCATACCTTAATTTAAAAATACTTTATTTCTAAAAAATGCTAATGATCATCTTAGGCCTCAGCAAGTCATAATCTTCTTGCTGGTAGAAGGTCTTGACTCAATATGAAAGGCCATTGACTGATCCAGTGGTGATTGATGAAGTCTGGGGTGGCTGTGGCAATTTCTTAAAATAAGACAAGGAAGTTTAAGCAGCATCAATGACTCTTTTTTACAAAAGGTTTCTTTGTAGCATGTGATGCTGTTTGAGAGTATTGTACTCACAGAACTGTTTTCAAAATTTGAGTCATCCTCTCAAACCCTACTGCTACTTTATCAACTAAGTTTATGTAATACTTGAAATCCTTTGTTGTCATTTCAACAATATCCACAGAATTTTTACCAGGAGTAGATTCCATTTCAAGAAGCCACTTTCTTGTTGACGGCCATACCACCCTAACTGTGCCCAATCTCATCTGATCTTGGAAGAAACCACTTTTTTTATTGATCCATAAGAAGCAACTCCTTATCCATTCAAGTTGCATCATGAGATTGCAGAAACTCAATCACATCTTCAGGTTCCATTTCCAATTCTAGTTCTCTTGCTGTTTCCACCCCATCTGGAGTTACTCCCTCCCCAACTGAAGTCTTGAACCCCCTCAAAGTCATCCACGACAGCTGGAATCAACTTCTTCCAAAGTCCTGTTAATGTTGACATTTTGACCTCCTCCCATGAATCATGAATGTCGCTTTTGTAAAAAAAAAAAAAAAATTGTTTTTAATTTTTGTGGGTATATAGTAGGTGTATATATTTATGGGGTACACAAGATATTTTAATAGACGATGTGTAAAAATCACAGCAAGGTAAATACGGTATTCATCACCTCAAGTATTTATCCTTTGTGTTACAAACAATCCAATTATACTCTTTTATTTATTTAAAAATGTATGATTAAACTATTACTGGATATATTCACCATGTTGTTCTATCAAATACTAGATCTTATCCTTTCTATTTTTTGTAACCATTAACCATCCTCGTCACCCCTGCAGCCCCCAGGCACCCTCCCAAGCTCTGGTAACCATCTTTCTACTCTCTATCTCCATGAGTTCAGCTGTTTTAATTTTTAACTCCCACACATTAAGTGGAAAACATGTTGAATGACAGTGGCAAAAGTGGACATCCTTGTTGTGTTCCAGATCTTAGAGTATTCAGTATTCAATCTTGGCAGGTTGTATGTGTCTAGGAAATCATCCACTTCTTCTTGGTTTTCCAATTTATTGGCATATAGTTGCTCATAATAGCCTCTAATGATCCTTTAAATTTCTGTGGTATTGGTTGCAATGTCTCTTTTTTCATCTTATCCAGTATGATGCTAGCTGTGGGTCTGCCATATATGGCTTTTACTATGTTGAGTTATGCTTCTTCTATGCTCAGTTTTTTTAGGGATTTTATCAGGAAAGGTTAAATTTTATCAAGTGCTTTTCAGCATCAATAGAAATGATCATATAACTTTTGTCTTTCATTCTGTTGATCTGATGTACACATTGATTGGTTTCAAAATGTTCAACCATCATTGCATCCCTGGGATAAATACCACTTGGTCACGATAAATGATCTCTTTAAAGCACAGTTAAATTCAGTTTGCCAGTATTTTAATGAACATTTTTACATCAATGTTCATCAGAGATATTGTTCTATAATTTTTTTCTTCTTCTTCTTCTTCTTTTTTTTTTTTTTGATGTGTCTTTGTCTGGTTTTGTTATCAGGGTAATAGCCTCATAGAATGAATCTGGAAGTATTCCCTTCTCCTCTATTTTTCAGAATAGATTTAGTAGGATTGGTATTAGTTCTTCTTTAAATGTTTGGTAAAATTCAGCAGTGAAGCCATCAGGTCCTGGGCTTCTTTGCTGGGAGACTTTTTATTACGGCTTCAATCTTGTTATTTGCTATTGGTCTGCTTTTGGATTTCTTTGTGGTTCAATCTTGGCAGGTTGTATGTGTCTAGGAAATCATCCATTTCTTCTTGGTTTTCCAATTTATTGGCATATAGTTGCTCATAATAGTGCTAATGAGCCTTTAAATTTCTGTGGTATTGGTTGCAATGTCTCCTTTTTCATTTAGATCTTCTCTTTTTTTCTTAGTCTAGCTAATGGTTTGTCAATTTTGTTTATCTTTTCAAAAAATAAACTTTTCATTTTGTTGATCTTTTGTATTGTTTTCTTCATTTCCATTTCATGTATTTCTGCTGTAAGCTCTGTTATTTCTTCTACTAACTTTGAGTTTGGTTTGCTCTTGCTTTTCTAATTCTTAAAGATGCACTGTTAGGTTGTTTATTTGAAGTTTTTCTTTTTTGATATAGGTGCTTGAATCTATAAACTTCCATCTCAGTACTGCTTTCACTCTCTCCCGTAGGTTTTGGTATATTGTGTTTCCATTATTATTTGTTTCAAGAAATTTTTCTATTTCCGTTTTAATCTCTTTATTGACTCACTAGTCATTCAGAAACACATTGTTTAACTTCTATGTGTTTGTATAGTTTCCAAAATTCCTTTTGCTATTGATTTCTAGCTTTATTATGATCAGAGAAGATACTTGATATAGTTTCACTTTTGTTGGAATGTTTTAAGACTTGTTTTGTGACCTAACATACAGTCTATCCTTGAGAATGATCCACATGCTGGGGAGAAGAATGTGTATTTTGTAGCTGCTGGATGAATGTTCTGTAAATATCTATTAGGTACATTTGGTCTTTAGTGCAGATTAACTCTAGTGTTTTTTTTGTTGATTTTCTGTCTGGATAATCTGTCCAATGTTAAAAGTGGGGTGTTGAAGACTGCAGCTATTATCGTATTTGGGTCTATGTCTCTCTTTAGCTCCAATAATATTTGCTTTAGATATCTGGATACATGAGTGTATATAGTGACAGAAACCCAAGGAAAAAAAGTAAATGTATATTATTATTATTATTTGAGACACAGTCTCACTCTGTCACCCAGGCTGGAGTGCAGTGGTATGATCTTGGCTCGTTGTAACGTCCACCTCCCTGATTCAAGTGATTCTCCCACTTCAGCCTCCCAAGTAGCTGGAACTACAGGAGTGCACCACCACGCCTGACTAATTTTTTTGTATTTTTAGTAGACACGGGGTTTCACCATGTTGACCAGGTTGGTCTCGAACATATAAATGTATATTATATATTTATTTGGGTGGTCCAGTGTTGGGTGTATATATATTTACAAATGTTACAACCTCTGTTATATCCTCTGGTTGAATTAACCCCTTTTTCATGATATAATGACCTTCTTTGTGTCTTTTTATAGTTTTTGTCTTGAAATCTATTTTGTCTGATTTAAGTATAGCTATTCCTGCTCTTTTTGCTTTCCATTTGCATAGAATATCTTTTTCCATCCCTTTATTTTCAGTCTATGTGTGTCTTTATAGATGAAGTGCATTTCCTTTAGGCAACAGGTCATCGGGTCTTATGTTTTTTAATCCATTTAGTCACTCAATGTCTTCTGAGTTTAGTTCATTTATATTAAATGTTGTTATTGATAAGTAAGGACTTACTACTGCCATTTTATTATTTGTTTTTTTCTGGTTGTTTATATGGTCTTCTCCCCCTTTTTTCCTTCCTGTCTTCCTTTCAATGAAAGTGATTTCACTGTTGGTATGTTTTAATTTGTTGCTTTTTATTTTTTTGTATCCACTGAATGTTTTCAGATTTGAGGTTACCATGATGCTTTCAAATAATATCTTTTTTTTTTTTTTTTTTTTTTGAGACAGAGTCTTGCTCTGTCGCCCAGGCTGGGGTGTAGTGGCCGGATCTCAGCTCACTGCAAGCTCCGCCTCCCGGGTTTAGAACATTCTCCTGCCTCAGCCTCCCGAGTAGCCGGGACTACAGGCGCCCGCCACCTCGCCCGGCTAGGTTTTTTTTTGTATTTTTTAGTAGAGACGGGGTTTCACCGTGTTAGCCAGGATGGTCTCGATCTCCTGACCTCGTGATCCGCCCGTCTCGGCCTCCCAAAGTGCTGGGATTACAGGCTTGAGCCACCGCGCCCGGCCTCAAATAATATCTTAATACACATTATTTTAAACTGATGACAACTTAATACTGATTGCACAAACGAGCAAACCAACAAACAAGCAAAAAGGAAATGAGTAAAAACTCTAAACTTTAACTTGGTCAGCTCACTGCAACCTTTGCCTCCCAGATTCAAGCAATTCTCATGCTTCAGCCTCCTGAGTAGCTGGGACTAGAGGCACACGCCACCCCACCTGGTTAATTTTTGTAATTTTATTAGAGACAGGGTTTCGCCATGTTGACCAGGCTGGTCTCAAACTCCTGGCCTTAAGTGATCCCCCCACCTTGGCTTTCTAAAGTGCTGGGATTACAGGTGTGAGCCACTATGCCCAGCCATGTTGTTTCTTATTTATGTCTTATCAAACTTGTCTATACATTGAAAAGTTGTTGTAGTTATTATTATTGATCAGTTCATCTTTTTATCTTTCTACTTAAGATATAGTTTATACAGGCTGGGCGCAGTGGCTCAAGCCTGTAATCCCAACACTCTGGGAGGCCGAGGGGGTGGATCGTGAGGTCAGGAGATGGAGACCATCGTGGCTAACACAGTGAAACCCCGTCTCTACTAAAAATACAAAAAATTAGCCAGGCGTGTTGGCAGGCACCTGTAGTCCCAGCTACTCGGGAGGCTGAGGCAGGAGAATGGCGTGAACCTGGGAGGCAGAGCTTGCAGTGAGCCAAGATCACGCCACTGTACTCCAGCCTGGGTGGCAGAGTGAGACTCTGTTTCAAAAAAAAAAAAAAGATATAGTTTATACAACACAATTGCAATGTGATAATATTCTGTGTTTTTCTGTGTGTTTACTATTTCCAGTGAGTTCTGCACCTTCACATGCTTTCCTATTGTTCATTAACATTCTTTTCTTTCAGATTGAAAAACTGCCTTTAGTATTTCTTGTAGGTCAGGTCTGATGTTAATGAAATCCCTTAGCTTTTGTTTGTTTGAAAAAGTCTATTTTTCCTTCATGATTGAAAGATGTTTTCACTGGGTATACTATTCTAGGGTAAAAGGTTTTTTTCTTCAGCACTTTAAAAATGTCACTTCACTTTCTCCTGTTCGGTAAGGTTTCCACTGAAGAGGCTGCTGCCAGATGTACTGAAGCTCCATTTTATATTATTCATTTCTTTCCTCTTGCTGCTTTGAGGATCCTTCTTTATTTTTGACCTTGAGAGTTTAATTATTAAACGCCTTGAGGTAATCTTCTTCGAGTTAAATCTACTTGGTGTTCTATAACCTTCTTGTACATGGATATTGGTATCTTTCCCTAGGTTTGGCAAGTTCTCTGTTATCCCTTTGAATGAACTTTTTATCCCCATCTCTCTTTCTACCTCCTTTTGAAGGCCAATAAGTCTTAGATTTGCCCTTTTGAGGCTATTTTCTAGATCCTGTAGGCATGTTTCATTGGTTTTTATTCTTCTTCATTTGTGTCCTCTGACTGTGTAGCTTCCTTCAAGCTCATGAATTCTTTCCTCTGCTTGATCAATTCTGCTATTAAGAGACTCTGATGCATTCTTCAGCATGTCAATTACATTTTTCAACTTCAGAATGTCTGCTTGATTCCTTTTAATTATTTCAATTTCTTTGTTAAATTTATCTGATATGATTCTGAGTTCATCCTGTGTTATCTTACACAGCTCTGTCACCCAGGCCGGAGTGCAGTGGTGCAATCTCAGCTCACTGCAACCTCCACCTCCTGGGTTCAAGCGATTCTCATGCCTCAGTCTCCTGAGCAGCTTGGATTACACACATGTGCCACCATGCCTGGCTAATTTTTGTATTTTCAGTAGAGACGGGGTTTCTACATGTTGGCCGGGCTGGTCTCAAACTCCTGACCTCAGGTGATCCACCCGCCTCGGCCTCCCAAAGTTCTGGGATTACAGGTGTGAGCCACTGCACCCAGCCCAAAAGAGCTATTTCGAATTATCTCTCTGAAAGGTCGCATATATCTGTCTCTCCAGGATTGGTCCCTGGTATCTTATTTATTGGTGTTTGTTGGGTTAGGTCATGTTTTCCTGGATGGTCTTGATGCTTGCAGATGTTTGCTGGTGTCTTGGTATTGAAGAATTAGGTATTTATTGTAGTTGTAGTCATGACTTGTTTGTATTTACCTTCTCGGGAAGGTTTTCCAGGTATTCCAAGGGACTTGCGTGTTGTGATCTAAGTGCTTAGTCACTGCAATCAAATCTGCATTAGGGGCCACTCCAAGCCCACTAACACTGTGGTTCTTGCAGACTGATAGAGGAACCACCTTGGTGGACTTGGGTAAGACCTGGAAGAATTATCTGGACTACCAGGCAGAGATTCTTGTTCTCTTTCCTTATTTTCTCCCAAACAGGCAGAGTCTCTTTCTCTGTGCTGAATTGCCTGGTGCTGGGGGGAGGAGAGTTACAAGTATCCCTGTGGATCCTCCACCACTACTGGGACTGTAGTGGGTTAGGCCTGAAGCCAGCACAGTGCTGGATCTCTCCCAAGGCCCCCTGTAACCACTACTTGGCTACTGCCTATGTTTGCTCAAGGTCCTAGAACTCTATGATCAGCAGGTGACGAAGCCATACAGGCTTGTGTTCTTTTCAGGGCAGTGAGCTCCCCCTGGCCCCAGGTGGTCCAGCGATGCCAGGGCTTGGAGTTGGAAACCTTAGAAATCTACGTGGTACTCTGTTCTACTGTGGAAAAGCTGGTACTGAAACCATAAGAAAAAGTCCTTTCCACTCTTCCCTTCCCTGTCCCAGGCTGAGAAGTCCCTCCCCATGTCCACCGCCACAACAGAACCATGGGAATGCTGCCAGGCCATTGCTGATGTTTACATTAGGCCCAAGGGCTCTTCAACTCAGCTTGTGGTAAATGCTGCCAGGCCTGGAACTTACCCTTCAGGGGAGTGGGCTCCCTCTGGCCCAAGGTAGATCCAGAAATGACACCCGAGAGCCAAGGCCTGGAACTGAGTATCCCTGGGGACTCTTTGGTGCTCTTCCCTATTGTTGCTATGCTGGTTCCTAAGTTACAAGACAAAGTCCCTTTTGTTCTTGCCTCCTTTTTCATAAGCAGGAGAGGACTCTCCTCATAGCCACCACAGCTGTGAATGTGCTAGGTCATACCTGAAGCCAGCTTGTCTCCGAATCTGACCCAAGGCCCACAGCGTGTACTACCTGGTTACACTGCTGATTATTCAGGGCCCATGGGCTCTTTAGTCAGCTGGTGATGTGTCCTGCCAGGACTAGCTCCTTTCCTTCAATGCAGCAGGTTCTCTTCTGGCCAAGGGTGTGTCTAGTAACGTCTAGAAACCAGGGCATGGAATGAAGCCTTCGTGACTCTGCCCAGTGCCCTTTCTTACTGTAATTGAGTTGGTATCCAAGATGCAAAACAAAGTCCTCTTTACTCTTTCCTCTTTTCTCAAGCAGAAGGAAGGGGTGTCTTTTGGAGCTGCAAGCTGTGTTGCCTGGGGTTGGGGGAGGATTGGCACAACAACTCTTTTAGCTGTGTTGCTGGTGTGTCACTGGGTCATGTGCCCCCAAGTCCACTGGCTCCAAGTCCAGTTCAGCATTGGGCCCTACCTAGGAGTGTAGTACTTGTGGCCTAAACAGCCTTTCAAATTTATGTAGGACCCCAGAGCATTTTAGTCCACGGTGGCAAGTGCTTGTCAAAACTCAGATTCTGTCGGCTGGGATGGGAGCTTCCCGTTTGGCTAGGTCTTGTCTAAATGCTCCCTCCGTGGGCATTAGCTGAGTTCTGCCTGGTGTTGGCAGCACTGAGCTCCAATGCAATGCAGAGCAATTGCTGGGCTCTCCCTCCTTGACATGCACAGATTCTCTCTCTGTGCCATGTGGCTGCCGCTGGGGCATAGAAAAGAAGAAGTGGTGTGGGCAACTCAAAGCTGTCTTTCCTACCCTCTTCATTGCCTCTTTCTGCAGTATGAAGTTAAAACCAGGTAATGTGATTGCTCACCTGATTTTTTATTCTTATGAAGGCGCTTTCTTACATAGGTAGTTGTTACATTTGGTGGTCCTGCAGGGAGAACAATCAGTACAGAATTCTATTTGGCCATTTTGCTCTGCTTCCTCAGGTCAAATCATGGATGTTCTTATTGCCATCTGAAATGATGAATCCTTTCTACGGGGTTCTCCATTTACTTTGCCCAGATCCATCACAGGAATCACTATCTATGGCAGCTATAGCCTCACGAAGTGTATTTCTTAAATAATAAGACTTGGAAGTTGAAGTTATTCCTTGATCCATGGGCTACAGGATAGATACCGTGCTAGCAGGCATGAAAACAACATTAGTCTTGTACATCTCCATCTCCATCAGGTATCTAGGGAGACTATGTGCATTATCAAGAAGCGGTAATACTTTGAAAGAAAGCCTTTCTTTTCTGAGCAGTGGGTCTCAAAAGTGGGCTTAAAATTTTGGTAAAAACTGTAGTGTAAACAGATATGATGCCCTTGGGGTTTTGTTCTATTTATAGAGCACAAGCAGATTTAGCATAATTCTTAAAGGCCTTAGGATTTTCAGAATGGTAAATGAACACTGACTTTAACTTTAAGTCACCCAGCTCCATTTACCCCTAAGAAGAGAGTCAGCCTTTTCTCTGAAGCTTTCAGGCCAGGTATTGACTTCTTTTAAGCTATAAAAGTTCTCAATGGCATCTTCTTCCAGCATAGGGCTGTTTGATCTACCACCAGCCTGGGCAACAAGAGCAAAACTCTGTCAAGAAGGGGAGAGGAGGGGAGGGGAAGGGAGGGGAGAAGGAAGGAAGGATAAGACGTAAAGAAAGAGGGACAGAAGGAAAGAGGAAGAAACGAAGGGAGAGAGGGAGGGAGAGTAGCCACTTCCCTCAATGATCTTAGCTAGATCTTCTGCATAACTTACTGCAGCTTCTATATCAGCACTTGCTGCTTTACCTTGCACTTTTATGTTATAGAGATGGTTTCTTTCTTTAAAACTCATGAACCAACCTCTGCTCACTTCCAAGTTTTCTTCTGCAGTTACTTCTCCTCTCTCAGCCTTCACATAATTAAAGGGAGTTACGACCTTGCTCCGGGTTAGGCTTTGGCTTAAGGGAATGTTGTGGCTGGTTAGATCTTCTATTCAGACCACTCAAAGTTTCTCTGTATCAGCAATAAGGACGTTTTGCTTTCTTCTCATCCATGCATTTACTGGAGTATCACTTTTCATTTCCTTTCAGAACTTTTCCTTTGCATTCACAACCTGGCTGTTAGGCACAAGAGGCCTAGCTTTTGGGTTATTCCAGCTTTTGACATGTCTTCCTTACTAAGCTTAGTCATTTCTAGCTTTTGATTTAAAGTGAGAGACATGAGATTTTTTTCAACTGAACACTTAGAGGCCACTGTATTAATTGGCCTAATTTCAATATTGTTGTGTCTCAGCAAATAAGGAGGCCAGAGGAGAAGGAGAGAGATTGGGAACATTGTTGGTGGAGCAATCAGAACACATGCTACATTTATGAATTAAGTTTGCTGACTTCTATGGGCATAGTGTGTGGTGCCGCTAATTACAATATTATCATCAAAGATTACAGTGATTGTAGATCACTATAACAAATATAACAGTAAAGAAAAAGTTTGGAATATTATGAGAATTACGAAAATTATACAGACATAGGAAGAAAGCACATGCTGTTGGAAAAAATGGTGCTGGTAGACTTGTTCTATGCAGCATTGCCACAACCTTCAATTTGTAAAAAAAAACAAAAACAAAAAAAACCCGAGAAACAAAAAGCAAAACATAGTATCTGTGAAACACACTAAAACAAAGTTCAATAAAATGAGGTTTGCCCGTATTTCATTTGCTTCCACATAATCTGAGAAATTGCTAGGTCCTTCTGATAAAGTACGATTGCTTGAAGAATCTTTCTGCCATCTACTTATCATTGTATTGATTAAAAAAATTTTTTTTCCTAAATTGAAGTTTAATCACTGCATTGATCTTCTTTACTTTCGACTGACTTCATAAACCTCTAACTTATCCTTTCTTTTTGTCCTGAATTGCTGATCACACTGATGAAATACTTTTAAAAACAGACACCCAAATTTAACTTTCATTTTCAAACACCATAGAGTTGCTACATTCTGTGATCTATACTTATAATGTAATAGCTGAGAAGATCTGTTGCTGTTACTACTCAATTTAAAACAATGCACTGAATACATTTTCTGCAGGATCAGACATTTCTTTAAGTCACTAAAAAAAGATTATGTACCATGTCTTTTAGGGGAATGATTTAAGAAAAAAAAAAAAAACTCATATAGCAATATTTGAATGAGTTGACAATAGTTTGTACAATATTTTGACCAATTACCAGTTTTGCAATTTGTATAACCAGCTGTTGTTTTTAGATTCAAGCTAGTTTTGTGTATAAATAGAGTATTTCATGTGTCTTTCCCCTCCCTCTATGTGTCTTTACAGGGTAGAAAGGTTTCCAAAGGCAATGGCAATTAGTGGTGCTGTCTGAGGCTAACTTCCCAGGCAATTTAGGCAAACAAGATTTTAGCCTGAATTTTCCAGGTAATTGCCTTGTTTTGCTGCTAAGGGCAGTTTGGGGAAGAGTAGCAGGATTAGACTAAAATACATTTTTTAAATCCACACACTCAATAGCAGCATGTGTTTGTAACTGTCATGTATTTTGGGAGATAAAAAAATGATGCCCCACGGCAACAGTATTTGGCTGAAAGACCAAACCATCTAGGTTAATTAAATATGCAACATTTCTGCTAATACTCCTAAACATATTCAGTTGTTATACCACTGGAAAGATTTTCCATTTTTCACACCAATTTCTACCCTCCCAACTCGAGCATCAGATTTGTATATGGATTAAAAAAAAAAATGCATAATAACACCACCACCAAAAACCAACTGTTTCAGATGCACAGTATACCAACCCATTAAACAAGTCAGTGTGGCAAAAATATAGCCTGTAGATACAGGCAACCCAGATATTTATTGACTTTGAAAAGTTATTAAAATTCCAGAAGCCTCAGTCTTCCCATCTGAAAAGGGGCAATAATAAGTATTTTCACAAGCTGGTGTTAATGCCCACTCCTGCTTCGCAGAAGTTTTCTTTAATTATTTTATTTTATTTTATTTTATTTTATTTTTTCAGAGACAGGGTCTCACTCTGTCAGTTATGCTGGATGCAGTGGTGTGATCACAGCTCACTGCAGCCTCAAACTCCTAAGTGATCCTCCTGCCTCAGCCTCCCCAGTAGCTAGGACTACAGGCAAGCACCACCACTCTGGTTAATTTTTAAATTTCTTTAGATGTGGGGTTTTGCTATATTGCCCAGGCTGATCTTGAACTTCTGGTCTCAAATGATCTGTTTGCCTTGGCCTCCCAAAGTGCTGGGATTACAGGCATGATCTACCACACCTGGCTTCTTTAAATATTTTTAATAAATTTATAATCACAGGTTTAAAATGCACTTTTTAATCGTTGTAACCATTGCATACTTCTGAATGTAACAGTTCATGATAGTACTTCTTTCACTTTCTATCCATGATGTAAAATATACTACCTTTTAATTTTCCTAAATTTGCCTTTTTCAAGTTTCAAATAATATCCTTAGATTTTATAACTGAAGAAAAAATTCTTATAGCTGCACTTTTCATGATTTCTAGACCTCTTTAACAATTATCATCTCTTAAATGCTTGGGATTTCTTTGCTAAAGTGAGGCAGAGAATTTCTAATTGAAACCCAAGTCATTTAAGTATATGCGAATTTTTAACAGAATTACCCTAGAGCAATAATTCGCAAATGACTGGGGAACATAAGGGCACTTTTAATTTGAAAGAAAAACCTTTTTAAAGGTACTTTTGATATGATCAGCCTATCGTTCAGCAAAGAACTGCTGTTTGGGCATTTCACTTGGCTACAAAGATGTGAAAGGCATGAATCTTACAGGCACTGAATTGTGTTGGTCTCTGAGAGCTCATAATCCAGGGAGTGGTCTGTATTATTAGCTACTGACTTGCTTTCAAGTACCATTTGAGGTGTTGATCATAATCTTTAAGTACTTAGAACCCTGAGCAATTTAAGGATTGTGTGTCTCTATGCAGTCACTGAGATAAACTATTTTTCCCCCTTTCCTTGCATAATGGTCTGGAGGGCAGGGTGTGTCCCTTGGAGGTCCGCTGTCAGCAGATTTTCCAGGCTGTTGATCCTTTTTCCCCCCTTCTTGTAGAGTAGATTCTTCTGGTAGAATGACTCCCCAGCGTGGATGCTTTTAAAAGATGACTTTATTGCTCTTGACTCAGCTTTTAGATATCTTTTAATGTGTTTTAAATTTTCATTTGCTTCCTTGGAGTAATCCATAAACTAGTCTATAATTTCAAGAACTGCAATAAATCAGCAATACAAGGTTCACCTGAGTTGCTTGTCCTCATGTCATATACTAGGATCTTGTATCTGCATGTAGACAAACAACCTAGGAGTTTGACTGGAATAGAGCCCCAAAGACATTATTTCAGCAGAGGCACACAGATAGATGACAGTGAAAATCTCAGTTCAGTAATTTACCTTGCAACGCATTTGTTCTGCATGGAGCTCTTCGTGGTGATCCGGTAGACACTGGGAAAGCTTCTTTTTGAAAGTTCGTAGTTTCTCCAGGGAATCTGCTATTCCTTTCTCACATTTTTCCCAGTCCTATCATGTGAATAAAAACAAATAGCATAGATGTTTTTGATGTAGGAAGCTGGGGGAAAAAGAAAAGATACACTCTTCTTCATTCCCAGAGAAAGAATGAAAGTTACACAGATGGCTGGGTGTGGTGGCTCCCACCTGTAATTCCAGCACTTTGGGAGGCCAAGGCGGGTGGATCACTTGAGGTCAGGAGTTTGTAACCAGCCTGGCCAACATGGTGAAACCCCATCTCTACTAAAAACACAAAAATTAGCTGGGCATGGTGGCAGGCTCCTATAATCCCAGCTACTTGGAAGGCTGAGGTAGGAGAATTGCTTGAACCCGGAAGGCAGAGGTTGCAGTGGGCCAATATCACGCCACTGAACTCCAGCCTGGGTGACAGAGCGAGACTCCTTCTCAAAAAAAAAAAAAAAAAAAGGAAGTTGCCTGATGAACAATATGAAGGTAGGCCCACACTCATTGCCAGGGGAGGCAACATGCTCTTGTCATCTGAAGAGCTGAGTTGAAAACTGACTCTGTTACTGATTATCTGGGTGGCTTTAAGCAGACAATGCTCCATGTTTTCCCTATGAAAATGGAAAAAATACAAACTCTCCATATTTAATGGAGCCCAAAGGAAGTAATGAGTGTCAAGGCATCAAGCACAATGATCAGAATATTATGGGTACCCAAAAATGTTATCTGAATCCGAATCTATCTCTGCAGAGGTAGGACTATAATCTCAGCACCTTGTCCCTTTCTTAACTCCATCCATAACTGCACCCAATATCTACCCTTTCCCAAATGTACTATAAGGGATTAAAAAAAAAAGAGGATATGGAATGTCTTACAGAAAGAGAAACACACACTACAAAAGCAAGGCATTTTTGACTGGCTTTATCTTGTTCATGCTGAAACATACATAGCAAAGGATTAAATGTGTAATACATAAAAACCCATATAAATTAAGACGTAGAAAAAGAGAGATAATGCACAATTTAAGAAATCTATATCTAATATACAAAGTAGCGGTAAGTGCTTTGGAGACGAATAGGCCAGGACAGATGGTAGAGATTGGCAGTATAGAATGAGGTAGATCTCTATGTACTGACAAAATAAAACATCTATTGTGTGGTTATGTTTTGAAAGGTTACACAGCAAACTGGTAACAATGGTTACCTCTCAAGAAGATAGGAGAATTTGGATGGTATGATAAGGGAAATTTCATTTTTTACTCTGCATACGTCAATTATTACCTAATTTTTAAAAATCAGACACATGTAATTTTTTTGTAATAAAAAAGTGAAATTTTTTAAAATGACAGGAACCAAAGTGGAGCTTGATTTTTTTTATAGCACCTTATCTACACATTAACTCATATCCGGTTTCTTAGTGCCAGTGAAAATTAAACTTAACTAAACAAGTCTCCTTCATGTTGTCCAACACTGCCCGTTTGTCAAATTCTCCAATCCAGGCCTTTCCGCTCCTTACTCATCTCCCCAGTGGCCACTCCCTACACCACGAATTACAGAATTCCAAAGCAAGACAACTAGAATCATGGCTAGAATCATTTTTAGTTGTCAATATGGTGTCAAATCATGTTCCATCTTCCTTCACAATATCTCTTTCATTATCAGCAGTCTTGTCTTATCTGGATTCTTTCTACTTCTCTCCTGACACCTTAGTCTGAGCATAACAACCGGGAGGTGTTATTACTACAACTATCTTCTGGAAGCAGTGTTGACTAAAGTGCCTCCTTACTCAAAAGATCTTTATTCAAAAAACTGAACTGAGAATTTGGCACAAGTCTCATTTCTCTTTAAAATTCCTTCATGGAACTTCTTAGAGTATATAACCACATTCCCTCTTCCCAATTACCAGAAAAAAAAAGTCCTTAAAAAACAAACAAACAAAATTGTCTACCAGGGACAGAGTTGTTGAAATTCTCCTTTGTTTTAAAATATCTTGGCCGGGCGCCGTGGCTCACGCCTGTAATCCCAGTACTTTGGGAGGCCGAGGTGGGTAGATCACGAGGTCAGGAGATCGAGACCATCCTGGCTAACATGCAGAAACCCCGTCTCTACTAAAAATACAAAAAATTAGCCGGGCGCGGTTGTGGGCGCCTGTAGTCCCAGCTACTCGGGAGGCTAAGGCAGGAGAATGGCGTGAACCCGTGAGGCAGAGCTTTCAGTGAGCTGAGATTGCACCACTTCACTCTAGCATGGGCGACAGAGTGAGACTCTGTCTCAAAAAAAAAAAAAAAAAAAAAAAAAAAATATATATATATATATATATATATATATATATATATATATATATATCTTTGTGTTCCCAGGCTACAATTAGCTCATCATGCTAACCATAGTGAGGGTAGACAAAAAGATTCTCTTTCTGCTTAAATTAAACAACATTCTCAATAAAACTATCAAACACCCTGAATTCAATCAACATGCAGTTGACAAAGGTTTATTGATCTAAAAGAGATAAGATCATCACAGGTGCCACGACCAACACCTATAATCCTAGCACTCTGGGAGGCCAAGGAGGGCAGATTACTTGAGGCCAGGAGTTTGAGACCAGCCTGGTCAACATGGTGAAAACCCATCTCTACTAAAAATACAAAAATTATCCAGGCGTGGTGGCGTGCACCTGTAATCCCACCTCCTTGAGAGGCCTGATGCATAAGAATCACTTGAACCCAGGCGGTGGAGACAGCAGTTAGCCAAGATTGCACCACAGCACTCCAGCCTGGGTGACAGAGTGAGACTCTGTGTCAAAAACAAAAAACAAAAAACAAATATTAAAAAAGCAAGCAAGCAAGAAAGAAAGATCAGCTTCTTACTTTTCAGAACAAAATTAAGAGATGATAGTGAAGAAGGTGAACATACAGAACGTGGAATTATAATGCCTATTTTTGGCATACTTACTAACAGTATTAAAAGTTAAATATTATAGCTGTGGTAAAAAAAATACACTAAAATGAGGGTATATAAACAATGAAATGTAGATTCATAAATTCCTTCTTAGGCAAACAAGATGTAGTGTTAAGAGTCAAAATAAAATAAACTTTAACAAGAAGAGAAGAGGGATTCCTCTTTTCAAGGATGACTTAGATTCTAAATCTATAACTAAGTCCTTTTATGACATGAATTATAAGGAAATAACGTAATGTCATGAGCCTGCAAATATCTCTTAAAGTGGATGTTTTCTACACCAACAAACAGACAGACAAGAAAAGCAAATGTAGTGACTCAGACATCATGCCTTATTATGTCTTGGAAACATCTCCAAAAATCGCATCACAAATTAAAAAAAAAAATGATTAACATGTTCTCTACAGGATGAGTTACAATGTTTTAAATCCTTTCCTAAAAGCAAAAGGAAGAAAATGAACTTGGCATATTATATTACTGATGAAATTGTGCTGTGTGCAAATAATAGCTCTTTATAGATGTTCAGTGGCATTTTTGATGGATTGCTTCCTACACAGAAGGCAATATTTTATTAAATAAAATTCAATATAAATCCAGTGGGTGTGCACACTTTAAGTATTAAAAAAAACACAAAAACCAAAATCTTAGTCATTCCCTTCGATACAAACATGTGTCAGGCCCAATTTAATAGATACCCTCATTCAAGTGTTGGTAATTATCAACATATACAGGACCATAACATTTAGGTGTCTTTACTTTTGAAGATCATAATAACATCAACTATGATATCACTATCATTCATTTAGTGCTCAGTATGAGCCAGGTAAGGTACCACATGATTCACTATCATTATTTCATTAAGTCCTCACAATGGCCACATGGAGATGGTGAAATTATATACCCACTCTACAGATGAGGAAACTGAGGCTTAGATAAGATAAGTTAACCAGGTCACTTGGTTTACCATGATTTTAATTTGAGATTATCTTATTTTAGAGGCCCTGTCGTTTTGAAACTGCTCATTTAATTATGCATTATACATGCAATTGGAGAGTGAGAGAGAAAAGTATATTGTGGGAGGTCCGGATAAATCTACATTTTCCAAAACTTACTGTGTGATCAGTATGTGATCTGCATCCAACTAAGGGCTTAATATACCTCCTGGAGATTTTATCTCGTGGCAACTTGCTTGGATCAGCTAAGATAAATCAAGAATATCTTTCTGGATTGGTTTTTCCCTTCCATAAAATAAGAGATACCAATCTTGAAAACCACTTTAGAGTCTCAGATTAGGGAGTGGAACCTACCCTTTGAATTTCTGTATGGATTTATAAAGTCATCACATGGCTAAGGTTTCACACTGGCCATTAATCAGAATTCATGGCTTAGACAGTCTTATTAGACTTTACTTTGTTGGGAGGTTGTCCTGAAAAATTAAATGCTGAAAATTGGGAAACTTTTCCAGTTTGTTCAAGATAAGACAAAGTCTTAAATAAAACACTGAGGATCAAAATGCTGCAGGATATTATTTCATGATTTCATTATTTGATCTGCAGAATAACAACGGGAGGAAGTAGTACAACGACTAAAAGAGTTTTTTGGTTCGATTTTTTCTAACCGAACTTACTTTCAACAAGAAGGCTAGTTTTTTCTTCTGTTCTTCCAGCCGCACGCTGGCTGATTTCCATTTCTCTTGGATTTCAGTGAGTTCGGCCTGCAAAGCGGCCTCAGCGCCACTATCCGCAGACAGAAGGAGTTGCTTGCCAGCCTCCACAGTCAGGATGTAGCTGCCTTGTTGCCGCAGGAACACCTTTTCTTTGAACTGAAAGGAACCATAGCTTTTTATTTTCTCATTCTTTCTTTCATCATTTCCTTCCTACAAGGCTTTTTAAATGGCCCTAACTGAGTGTAGCACGCCCTCTTTCATCCAGCAAACATTTATTGTGGTGGTGCTTTGCACACGCATGCACCAGTGAATAAATGAGTGAGAATACACTAGAGACAGGCTTAGTTTCTATCTCCAAGGTAAGTACAATTGATGCAATAAGAATCACTCTCTAAGACTGATGCGTGGGAGTACAGAAGGACATCTGACCCAGCAGGGGGCGCATCAAGAGGCAGAGAGGCTTCCTCAAAGCAGTAAAGGCTGAATGAGTCTTGGAGACATGAACTTCACCAGATTAAGAAGGACCTGGTGCGGTGAGATGAGTGTGATCAGGAGTGGAGGAGAGGACACCTTCTCACAGAGAAATGAGGATGCGCACATTCAATATATGAGAAAAATATGATAGATTCAGGAAACTAAGTATGGTTTTCAGTGGCTGGAGTGTGGACGGCACATGAGAGAGTGGTAGGAGATGAGGCCAGACCACATCTTGCAGAAATTTGGTTTTTATACTAAAAGTGACTGGGGTTCACAGAAGAATACTGATGTTTGGATTAACGTTTTAATAAAAGCATTCAGGAATCAAGTAAAAGTAGAATGGAAGAAGGGTATGTGTTGGATATACTAAGATTAGGAAGTTACTGTCTATCTGGGCAAGAAATCACGAGTACCTAACCAAGGCAGTGGCAGCAGGGATATAGAGTTGGGGAGATTAGATAAGGGAGTGATAGACAAGGAGAAGTATAGCTCTCAAATTATTCTAGGATTCCTAGACTGATGACACTTCCTGGAAGTGTGATGGGAAAGGGAGAATAGTCGGTCTAGAGATCACAGGTTCTGCTGGGACCCACAGGGTACAAGGCATCTGTGATGCACATAGACATAAACCCAAAAGGTGGTTGGAAACACGAGTCAAAAGTACAGCAGGTAAATATGACCAGAAGATACCGATATGCCCCTTCTCTGCTGGTAGGGGGCAGTTGAAGTCATGTCTGCAAATGAGGGCACCCAGAGAAATCTGGAGGAGAAAGGAACCAAAGAACAGTGACTTTAAAGGAAGAGTCACTGGGTACACTGACTGGGTACACTGGATACACTGGGAAGAACTCACTAGAATGATAGGAGGTATCTGTCTAAGAAGCCAGAAGCCCGAAGGTAAGGGGCAACCTGGAAATGAACAAATAACTCAAACAGGACAGGGCTTCCTGTCTTCTTTGGAGTACTTAAGTTACGTGTTTAAATTGCTCAAGAATAAAACGTATGTAAGCAACATGAAGTTTTTCTTTCCTTGCCATTACCTTTTCATCCCTACTGGGATTTAGTGAGCTGTGGCAGGCCATAATGTGTGAAGTGTGAGAAGCTTTTGTGAGAGGCCGGGGCTTACTATCATTTCACCATTAGATATGGGCTTTGTATTGCAATCATTTTGTATATTTCTGTTGACATTTGAGAACAATGTTTGTCCCAGTTGCAATGTCACTCTAGAGTCCTTTTGAAAAACCGAGGCGAAGGTAAAGTGTACGGTGGAAATGCCTAAGAGGTGTGAGAACACTGTGTTTTGCATCTTACCTGCACTTCATCAAAGAGGGTCCTTGCTTGTTGCAGTGGTATAGGAACACTTCCGAGACCACTCATGGGGAGGTAGGACACTTCAACCAACCATTTACGAAGCTTTTCTGCCATCTCCCTATAGCGTTGCCACTGGCGAATCTGGCTGTCAATGATCCCCCGCCTCTGCTGGGCCCTGCGAATCACTCCCTGCCACTGATTACTGAGGAGTGTCAATTTCAGGTTGAATTCATCCCTAGTGAAGAAATAATTACATGGTAAAAAACACTGTTATCTTGGATGCAGTTATGCAATCAGCCAATGTATGCATTGTCAACAACCCTAAGCCCTGAGAAGTGATCTAGGGTGGTGGTTTTCAAATATCATGCCATGATCTATTATTGGGTTATTGGGTCTATTGTAATTATTTTTTTAAATTAAACTACCGGTGTTTGCAAATGGTGAATGTTTTCATGTCTCAGCATAGGTTGAAGGCAAATATACAATAAGGTCATTGTCCTTCACGCTCTCTCCTTGAAAGCATGAAAGGGGAGGAGTGGACAGCTGCAGGTGCAATGGGAATAGCTGCAAATCCTACGCAGCTCCATAGCAACACGTGCAGCCCGTGATGGTGATGTCGTTTTGTGGGCCACACTGCAGGAAAACATGTGGACAAGGCTTATATAGAATCTCTGTCTTCAGTTCGAATCATAAGCCACTGGAATCAAACTATGTGATTTAAAAAGATTTTTTTAAAACTGTACTCCATAAACTCTCTCAGTATTCCCTCATAATAAACAGCCCCAACTTTTAGCAAATCATTCCACACATTCATCTGAATTATCTCTTCTACATTGTAGGCTGACTTCACTTTATTCTTAGAAAGATGAAAACCTGTTATCATAGTCTATATAAATGTCATTAATATATTTAGAAATAATAAATTTTCCTTAAGATTTCTCAAGTTCAGGCTAAAGAATACCAGATCTTCTAACGTGTTCTTACCTGTTTTCTAGCTTTAAAAAAATATAGGTAGTTCTTCATTAAGTTTTATTTAATATTTAACTTATGGCTCTAGAACTGGCTAGTAAGAGTTTGTCCTATATCAAACAGAATGAGTTTCTATGTAGGTTACAGTGTTATTCACACATAAAGTGCAAGTAATATTGTACTTTAATACTAAATACTGAATACTTGCACTTCTCAACTATAATAGTTTTGCGTTATCCTCTTCTCTTGAGGGTAGAAGCAACTTTGAATTGGACTTACTATTCTGAACTTGTATCTTCTCGAAACTTCCTATTATCCAGAACCACTATAAACTTTGATTTTTGTAACCAAATATGCTGTTAGTCCTAGAAACTTATTTAATGACTCAACTTAAACAAAAGATGAATAATATACAGTCAACATCAACAAAACAAGCATTAAAAATAAAATGTCCTAAATAAAGCCCCTGCAAAAAATTTCGTATGCCCTCTCATTTTAAAAATAGATCCATAAAGGGCCGGGCCCGGTGGCTCATGCCTTTAATCCTAGCACCTTGGGAGGCCAAGGTGGGTGGATCACTTGAGGTCAGGAGTTTGAGACCAGCCTGGCCAACATGGTGAAATCCCGTCTCTATTAAAAATACAAAAATTAGCCAGGTGTGGTGGTACGTGTCTGTAATCCCAGCTATTCGGGAGGCTGAGGTAGGAGAATCACTTGAACCCAGAAGGTGGAGGTTGCAGTGAGCTGAGATAATGCCACTTCACTCTAACCTGAGCGAAAGAGTAAGACACTGTCTCAAAAATAAATAAATAAATAAACAAATAAATAAATAATAAAATAAAATAAAATAAAAAAATTCATGTGATAGCTACTAAGATTTCGATGATGACTTCTGTTTTTGAAAGGAAATTCTGCTGTATATAATCAATGCAGTAGCATTCAATTGTGATGAATTAGGTTCATGATACTTCCCTAAAAGTTACAAGCATCTGTCATTGCAGAAAATGTACAACTCCAGGACTTGAGAATACCATATAATCCTGCTTTCCCTATCAGGTAACCATCCAAGGCCTCCTAGGATTCCCCACCCTCTCTTGATACAACCAAGCTGTCCCAAACTACCTGCCAGCATGAGGAATTACTTAAAACATGACATTGTTCCCTGTGCTTAACTTGAAGCTCTAAAAAACATAACTCACAAATTAACTTTCAGAACACAATACACTTGCAATCTGGGGCCTTCTTATTGTCAGTAGGTTCTAATCTGATTTTTTTTCCTTCAGCTTTCAAAATTATTTATCCTCAAGTCTAACCTCCCATTTTCATCTCTTTGGTGTATTTTTCCTAAATGTTAGTATTTAAAATTTAATAGACGCTGGCTTGCATGTGAGTATTTAATTTTTATTTTACTTAATGACTCAAACATTTATAATATTGTTAGAGAGTTGGCTAAGAAATGATAAAGCAAAAGATAAAAGTTAATTGTATTTGTATTTGTTTTATTTTCAAGGCCTTAAATTCTCAGGAAAGCTCATATTTAAGTTTGGCTTACTTAAAATAGAATAAATATGATATCACATTTTGTTGTTCCAAGCTTAACCATGAAGATCTTTTATGCAATTCCAAAGAAATATCCACTTAAAACTGAAATTGCTTCTACAACATTAAAGACGAAACTCTCAATAAATGTAATTTATTTTTTATTTTTTGAAAAAATATCAAGTTAACTATAGTCACAACTACTGGTTCCTAAATATGAGAAAGGTATACATATGTAATAGAATACATGAGGCTAATATTCAAATATCACCATGGAAAACAGATTAGATAAAGTAAATATTGTTTCCAGGAAATATAAATATAGTATGAAATTGTCATTTCACTTGCCATAAATCCGGGGAGGAGATAAATTTTTACCTCTCCAATTTTAATAAAGAGATAATTTGCTATTGTAAATGAAGAGGAAGAAAGATTTCAGGCGGCATGTAATCTGACTTAAGGTAGCAAACCATTTTCAAACACAGAAGAATTCTCATGGCATGAGAAAGCTGGCTGGTATGATCCAGTACTGACTGAAAACCAGACATGAGCTCCAGGCCTGATTCTGTTGCTACTTAGTTCTGTGACCTTGGTCAAATCTGTTCACATTTATGGATTTCAGGTTTTTCATCTATAAGTAAGAAAGATGGGCTAGTGATTTCTATGCTCCTTTTACAAAAAAAAAAATTCTGTAATTATGTGAGAATATTAGAAGCATCTGTTTACAAACCACTGACAGGTCATTGATATGGCTCATGCTGATCTATTCATTAATTCCATTTCCTACAGATGACTAGTGAAGGTTGGCTAGGTGATTTCCAATTACTCTATGCCCTTCATATAATATAATAGCAGTTCTCTAAAAAGATTCAATACTCAGTCATTTCAGAGATTGAGACAAGCTTCTCCTCCAATTACTGAGGCTCCACCACAGTTCAATTGCCTCAGGAAGATTGGATATATGCCCTCTAATCTGCTCATTAAAAAGAAAATGATTAATTTACTGGAACCTTTCTTTATAATAATTTATCAAAGATCTTACCTGTCATCAACTTGACCTTGTTCTAGAAGACGTTGCCCATCAATAATGATTGAGTGCAAAATCTGCTGACGACTGAACATCTCGGCTTGAAACAACTATAATTTTAAAAAAAGAAGAACATACTTTAGAGTTCCTAATTTTAGTGACCGGTTCTCTGATAACTTTCCAAATATTCTAGTGTTAGCAAGACTATGAAAGCTATCACCAGCTGAATCAGAAAATGTGTGAAATCCTGCAGTTTAGGAATCATTTATTTTTAAATTATCAATTAAGATACACTCAAAGATAAAGTTTAGTGTTTGGTTTACTAAAACTAGGTGACAAAAGTAGAATTATATTTCTCTTCTTTCTTTCAAAAACACCTAATAAATTAACACACAATTTGTTTTCTGGTTTATTTTGTGTATAAAATATGGTCCATATTCAAAACATAGAGAACAGCTTAGGGCCTTTAAAGAAATCAAAGAAAAAAAAAGAGCCTAGTCTTTTTCTGTCTTTTAAAACTCACTGTTATTAAGTTTCAGTCAGGTTAATAAATTTATTTCACTATTTAAAAAAACTCAACAGCAGATCCTCTAATTATTTCTACTGTTTTTTAAACAGCTTTATCGAGCAACAATTACATACCATACAGTTCACTCATTTAAAATGTTCAATTTAGTGGTGTTTGTTATATTTACAGACTTTACAATCATGACCACAATCAATTTTAGAATTTTTATTGCCCCAAAAAGAAAGTCCATCCTCATTAGCAATCATTCGCCATTTCCTCCCAACCCTCCAGCCTTCAGCAACCACTAATCTATTTTATGTGTCTATGGATTACTTATTCTGGACATTTCATACAAATGGTATCTTGCAATATGTAGTCTTTTGTGACTGGTTTCTTTCCCTTGGCATAATGTTTCCAAGGTTCATACATGTTGCAACATATATCAGTACTTTATTCCTTTTCATTGTGAATAGTATTCTATTACATAGACATCACATTTTATTTATCCATTTATCAGTTGATGGACATTTGGGTTGTTTTCACCTTTTGGCTATTATGACTAATGCTCCTATAAACAATGTACTTACATAAGTTTTTGTGTGGACACATATTTTCATTTATCTTGAGTATATACCTAAGATATACTGGGAATTGCTGGGTTATACGATTATGCTATTTAACTCTATGTAACTCTATATGGTAACTCTATGTTAACTGTTTTCCAAAGCAGCTTCACCATATTACATTCCCATCAGCAATGTATTAGGGTTCCAGTTTCTTTACACCCTCACCAACATTTGCTATTTTTTCATTACAGTCATCCTTGTGGGAGTGAGATGCAATCTCATTGCTGTTTTTTTCTATCATTTCATCATCGTCAACTCAATAAAACTGGATTTAAAAATACCTTAGATATCTTTAAATTCTCTATTTAAAAAATTCTGAATTGTTTTTCTTTTCTCTTAGGTAAGACTTATCTCTCCATATGCATATAATCCATAAACACACAGACCAACTTAGTTACACCAGTAAACAGCAACATAAGGACTAACAGTGGGCAAATTTATTACTTTACTTTTTATATAGTTCTTCTCCCTCTTTGTTTCTTCAGAAATAATTATAATACAATATAATCAAGAGGTACACCTGGAGAGACATTTGATAGATTGATTTCCTGGTATAAAATTCATATATGCTCTTTGAAGCTCACAATATTTTTAAAGACTTTTGATCAAAGCATAGTCTCTTAAGCAATTGACCTTGGCAATATTAAAGTAGTCTCTAACCCAACTGAAAATTTTCTAACGATCTATACACTTTCCACCAACTTTGCCTGTCTTGAGTAAGTAACCTTTAACCACAACTCTGGCATGATACTTTACAAGGAACTGAAGGCTGACATGTCCTTATACCCAATCAGAGCAGCGAATAGGACTACATTTTTATAATTAAGTTATCAAAACCTCAAGCTTAAGAAAGAAGGCAAAATGATGCATGCATTTGGACACTCAGGGCAAAGGGCATGATTTTAATTCTCCCACACAGCATTTCATAGCATCTTCCAAGGGCCTACAAATTTCTTCTTACCCTCAAATCTACTGATACAACTTACCTCATGTGCTCTCTGCTGTTCCAAAAGATGCTGATAATTTCCTGAAATCTCTACTGCTAACTTTTGTTCTGTCTGAACTAGGAACTCCATCCATGTTTCACATTTTTCCAAGAAAGTCTGATGTTGTAGCAAAAATGACTGCAACTTGCTGAAAGAACAAAGGGCAAAGAACAATGGTTATTTTGCTGCTTATTCTTATATCTCTAGCATATAAAACTAGATTAAATAATCTCTGTGCTCAATTCTCATAACTACCACAAAGCTTTCATGTTAGGTGGTAAAATTTTTTTAAAAAATGAAGAAAGAGGCTGGTTATGGTGGCTCATGCCTGTAATCCCAGCACTTTGGGAGGCCAAGGAGCGCAGATCACCTGAGGTCAGGAGTTCAAGACCAGCCTGGTCAACATGGTGAAACCCCATCTCTACTAAAAATACAAAAATTAGCTGGGTGCAGTGGCGCATGCCTGTAATCCCAGCTACTTGGTATGCTGAGACAGGAGAATTGCTTAAACCCGGGAGGCGGATGTTGTAGTGAGCCGAGGTTGCGCCTTTGTACTCCAGCCTGGGTGACAAGAATGAAACTCCAACACACACACACAAAAAAAAAAAAAAAAAAAAAAGAAGAAGAAGAAAGACAGTTGAAAAAATATAAAGTTTAAAATGTACCTTTTTAAAAATGATAAAAGTTATGTATATACTTTTAATATATTCTTACTTAAAAGAGTTTTCTGATTAAAGTGCTATTCAGTACATTAAACATGAGAAACGACTTTACAATTTGAATTTCCCACTTTTAGTTCAAATTTTGTCAGTGTTATGGGAAAGATCAGAATTTAGAAACATACACAAGTCATGGGCTTATAGTCTATTGACACATTGGTGCTATGGTGTGAACGTGTCCCTTCCATAATTCAGGTGATGAAACTTAATGGTGAATGTTCGTGATATTCTGAGGCAGAGCCTTTACACGGTGATTAGGCCATAAGGACTCCTCTGTGAATGGGATTAAGGGTCTTATAAAAGAGGATTCACACAGCGTTCAGCACCATTACCCTTCTGCCTTTCACTGTGTGAGGACACAGTAACCCTCCCCTCCTAAGGATGCAGCAAAAAGGTGCCCTCTTGAAAGCAGAGAGCAGCCCACACCAGACAACTGAATCTGCTAGCACATTGACAGCAGACTTCCCAGTCTCCAGAACTGTGAGACTGTTCAACATTTCTGTTCTGTATAAATTACACATTCTGTGGTATTTTGACATAGCAGCACAAACCAGACTAAGACGACTGGAGCAACCAAGACATCTCTTGTTTACTCTACCTGAATCTTTCTGTAGTCTGAGAGGAGATCAGAGACCAATGGCGGTTCAGATTCTGCATCCTTTTGATTTCCTTATCATTCAAGGGTAATCTATATCCAAGCTCATTTAGACGGTCTAAATCTGGAGCCATGCTGCTGAATTTTAACATCTGTCCCTAGAAGGAAGATTTAAAAGTAGGTTTAGCACCATGGTCAAAAAACGCAAAGCTTTTTCAAAGTGCACAGTGAATTTCTGATTTCAGGAAGTAGCTGGTCTTCGGTCTAGTGGTCTCTGCATTTCTAGGCCACTTACTTACAATCTCTAGTGGTACAAATAGCAAAAAGAAGAATCTCCTATTCAGTCTAAACTGCTGCTGCTATTGCTACTCAAACTCCTCGTTATCCTTTATTGACTACTTACATGTATTATATTATTTACTTGATATATTATTTACTTGTGTGGATTATACATGCAAGTATATTACTTTATTTACATGTATTCTATTATTTACTTGATTTTTATTACATATATTATATTACATATACTATTTACTTGATTTATTTACTCATATGTAATTATATTACATGTATCATATTATTTTCTTGATTTATTTACTCATATGTAATTCTTGACAGAACTGCTTAAGGATGAAAATTATGCTGATAAGTAAAAGGCCTTACTTTTTACCATTTATGTTTCATTTGTTCATGCTAATTTCCTCCTTCTTTATTCACAACTAATAAAAGTTGTGACAGTGTTAGCTAACTTTTATTGAGCATTTACTATGAATCAAGCATTGCTAAGAGCTTTATATGTAGTAACTCATTTTATCCTTAAAACGATCACTTGAGATAAGTCATGCTGCTTATTCCCTCTTTGCAAGGGAGGAAAGGGAGGCACAGAAACTAAGTAAATTGCTCCAGGCCACCCAGCTAGTAAATGGAAGAGGGTAAACGAACCTCCTTGGGTTCTTGCTAGAGAAAATAAAATTTCACTTGCGCTATGAAGTCACCACACATTGCCGTAAGAGCTCCAGTTTTAGATCTCTGACCCCCAACCCCACAGCTGGTGAGACTCAACCAAAAGAGCAATCTACTCTTTTAGCTCTCTTCCCTCCCTTCAAACACAGGACAACCTTGTTGGTTCTGGTTTTCCGATGGGTGTTCTTATCTCCATCTAGGAAACTGGTTACAGGAAGGAAAAAATGTCAGGCCACCTTTGGCTATGTGTGTGTCTTCTCTTGGCATGTTCTGCAAAAGACTCATGCTTTCTGAAGGAAGAATAAATCTCAAGTATTGAAACCAAAATATAACTATTAAATGGCATAATTTCCATGGGTAGACATTAGCAATGAACAAAATAGCCATGACACAGTCCTTCCCCTCATGGCACTTACAGGGAGTAAGATACTATTCTAGTAGTCGAAAGTGCAACAGTAGTCCCCTACGCACAGGAGTGTAATTAAATGAGGTGATACGGCATGGAAGAAAAACAACAGTGTGCCATGAAAACGTGTCACTGGGGGGCCTGGCCCTGGACAGACAGTGGAGACTTTCCTGAGAGAGTGACATTGAACAAAATGACCAGGATTTTACTCTTTTTAGTGAGGAGTAAGCTGATGAGGACAAGAAAACAAATCCAGAGAGAGGAAACATCACATGCACAGATGTTGGGAGGCACAGTGGTGCTGGAGTGGCTGGAGGGGGAGATGGGATATGGCACAGCAGAGTAAGATCCTCAGGAAAGGTGGAACCAGGATGCCACCTTGAGAAGCCACATGGTCTTTTCCCTAAGAGCAGTGGGAACCCTTCAGGGCTTTAACCAAGGGAATAATACGATAAAATTTTCATGTCTGTTGTATTGTTTTGCTTACTTGATTGAATGTTTAAAATCATTCACAATTGGCAGGACACAGTGGCTCATGCCTGTAATCTCAGCACTTTGGGAGGCCAAGGCTGGCAAATCACAAGGTCAGGAGTTTGAGACCAGACTGGCCAACACAGTGAACCCCCCATCTCTACTAAAAATACAAAAATTAGCTGGGCATGGTGGCACGTGCCTGTAGTCCCAGCTACTTGGGAGGCTGAGGCAGGAGAATTGCTTGAAACTGGGAGGCGGAGGTTGCAGTGAGCTGAGATCACGCCACTGCACTCTAGCCTGGGCAACAGAGCAAGACTCCATCTCGAAAAAAAAAAAATCACAATTAAGTAAAATCTTTTCTTTTTTCTTTTTAAAAATTATTAAATTAGGCCAGGTGTGGTGGCTCATGCCTGTAATCCCAACACTTTGGGAGGCCGAGGTGGGCAGATCACGAGGTCAGGAGATCGAGATCATCCTGGCTAACATGATGAAACCTCATCTCTACTAAAAATACAAAAAAATTAGCCGGGCGTGGTGGCGGGCACCTGTAGTCCCAGCTACTGGGGAGGCTGAGGCAGGAGAATGGTGTGGACCTGAGAGGCAGAGTTTGCAGTGAGAAGAGATCGTGCCACTGCACTCCGGCCTGGGCGACAGAGCAAGGTTCTGTGTCAAAAAAAAAAAAAAAAAAAGTATTAAATTATTTTTAATGGACAAATTATCATATATATTTATGGAGTATGATATGATGTTTTCACACAATGTAGAATGATTAAATCAAGCTAATTAAGTAAAATCCTTAAAAAGAAAAAAAAAAGGTCATTCTGACAGCCAGGAGGAGGGGAGGTTGGGTGGGTGGATGTAGATCTGTGGGAGGCGGCCGTAGGGTCTCAGAGAGATAGGAGTAGCTTGAGCTAGGAGTAGATGATGTTAGAAACAGAGAGGAGAGGTTCAAAAGTTAATAGAGAGGTGAGGGACTGGGCACAGGAACATGGAGAGGGCCCAGCAGTGGGAGGGAGGAGCGAGGTGGTTTCCAGGAGTGAGCTGGGAAATCAGCCTGTGCCCACTGGCAGCACACAGTCCACTGTTTGCCATAGCGAGTCTCACTGGGAGCTCACTTGAAAGAAAGAGTGGGTCTGCATCAGTTTTGAGTTTCCCCTAAGATTTTGAAAACAGGGCTGGGCGTGGTTGCTTATGCCTGTAATTCCAGCATTTTGGGAGGCCTGACCTCAGGTGACCAGTTCAAGACCAGCGAAACCTCATCTCTACCAAAAACACAAAAATTAGCCAGGCGTGGTGGCGTGCCCCTGTAATCCCAGCTACTCGGGAGGCTGAGGCAGGAGAATCACTTGCACCCGGAAAGTGGAGGTTGCAGTGAGCCGAGATCACGCCACTGCACTCCAGCCTGGGCGACAGAGTGAGACGCCATCTCAAAAAAAAAAAAAAAAAAAAAAAAAAAATTTGAAGACAGATGGTAAAAGATCTGGGACTCAGATTAACACACTTACCTTAAGTTCTTCCATCCTTTCCTGGATTGTGGAGAGGTCAGATGAATGGCTAGGGTCCTGCCCTTGTAGTATTTCTTCAGCTTCCACTATCCAGGCCTCCAGAGCTTCTAAACTCTTGGCAAAGGTTTCGTAATCAAGAACTCCAGCCTTTTATTCCACAAAAGAAATTGGTATTTTAGTAAAAAAAAAAAAAAAAAAAGGTATTTTAATAAAGACTAGTAAAAGGGCAAGTGGATATTAAAATTATTTTTCATATTCTTGTATCAAATTGCCATTCTCAAGACATCATTCCTATTAAAAAAACAAAGCTATAACAATTTAAATCTTCTTTATGTAATTTTTCTAAAAACTAGAATTATTTCTATGCACCATAAGTGAGTAACAATCAAAATTATTCTTTAAATACTTGAACAACAGGTCTGAAAAATCTTCTGATTCTTGTAAAAGTCTAAGTTAAATAAACATGAATATTCATATTAAAGCCGCTTAGTGTTTATTAATTGAACAGACCATGTGGCAGGCATTGGTTTAGGAACTTGCATCTTAAACCGATTCTTAAATTATTTTGCAGAGAACAGCGCAAAACTTCCACCTTCATCGTCCCCACCAGAACTTCCAAGTTTGTTTACTCGTTTTTTTCTTTAGTCTTGAAGGAGGTATTGTTGCAATGATGAGGAATTCTTTTTCTGTATTTGTGCCCAGATATTAGAGAACACCCAATTTATAGAAGATACTAAACAGGAGCTCTGTACCTGTAACGAAGTCTGCTGTTTGCAGAGAGCCTGCTCTAGGGCACACAAGTGTTGACTCAAAGAGAGTTGATCCGATTGAAGAGCTGATGCTGCTGAAGCATCCACTTGTTGCTTCAGTTGCTCTCCCAGCTCATGGAGAACAAAGAGGGAGTCTTTAACTGTACCCAGTCCTTTGAGGAGGTCCTATAAAAGGTGACAATATGCCCACTCTGAAGCATGTTTATACTCCTTATCATAAACAGCAATTGGCAAAGGGCTATACATGTAGAAACACACAATTCCTACTGATCAAATTATTATGCTAAATAACCTTCACCTGTGGAAAAATGATCAAGCACTGCAATTTTTAAAAATGCTATGTATATATATTAATATTTTAAACACACATTATATATATATAACCTATGGATATATATATGTAATTACTCTTTTGTTAGTAAAAGCTATGTAGGTTCATTATAGGACCTTGGGGAAATGCAGAAAAACATACATAAACAAGACAAAAAAAAAAAAAACATGATCCAAGAGTAGAGCCAATAACTGGAAATATTTTGGCAGCTTTTTTCCCGCCTCTACGTAATTCATATCAAATTGAAAACAAAATGTTATATTTTTCCTTTTTCTATTATTATTATACACACCAGGAATTTATCAGTGGTATCTTCTATATGGGTGGCCATGTTATTGCAAGTATAACAACCTCCTATCTCAGTAGGGTGCAGAACACAGTGATGATTTTGGTGAGCAGGGGGTAAGAGTAGCCTGTATTCTCATTCTTTTCCATGGCATCTCTTTGCCTTCACTTTCTGTGGGACCCTCTTACAGGTTAAAAAATATGAGCCAATGGAAATTCCCTGTTTCTGCTTTCTATCCTATCATTGAGAGATGATAAGTGACTGCTTCTTCTACCTGTTGCTGGTATCCCACCCAGTCATGCTATGCCTAGGCAGTGACTTCTGTGAGAGAAAGAAAAACAAAGGGCTCTTTAAGCTTGACATGGACAACAGACAAAGTGTATTTCAATTCAGGAGTATTGAAAATGACAGTTCTTGTATATATAAATTATGTGGATGAAAAAAGTACTGTATTATCTTTATTTTTAAATATCCATCTTTAGCTTTAAAGTGATTATTCAGGTTGAAGATATTAGACTAGGTTAAACTTTTATTTATGTAGTCTTTATAGCCTGCCTAATTCTAATAAACTGATTTGGAAAAGTTTATTAAAAGATCCTTGTAACAAGCTCTTAAAAATAAAGACAAATAAGGACAAATAGTAAGAGCCATGTAATGCTTGAAACAAGAGAAAGGCTGTTCCTTAAACCCTTAAGTAGGTTATTGGCAGCTATAATGAAAAAGATAATTATTAAAAAGCTATTAAAAGAAGTATAACAGTAAATCAGGAGAGAAAGACTTCTTTCTACCATTAATATCTTAAATGAAACTATTGTGTAGATGCTTACCTAGAAGATAATGAATGTAAATGGACAAGATCTGGAACAGAAGATTTTTTAAAGATAGAACGTTATTCCCCATATGGTCATGTCTTATATTGACCATCCCAGAAAACACAGAGAGCCTCAATTTTTCACATTGACTAAATTCCACTAGGAAAAATGGAAAACGACTCATTTTAAAAAATCAAACAATGGGAGGAGACCTCTTAGTCTGATGCATATGCACCTGTGTTCTGAAAATCAGGCAGGCTCTTTGATCCTAAGACAATTATTTTTGGATAACTGTCTCATATAGAGAAACATACCAAAGCTTACAGAGACCAAAAGCTAAACTTGGGCAGTCTAAGAAGGGCATGTTGGGAAAACAAGATAGCTTCTGAACATACGTTGCAATCTTGAATCCATGTAGCAACCTCATCATCGGCGATGTCCTTGTTTGTGGCTGCCTTCAACAGCTCATTGGTTCGATCCTCCTGCTGCTGAACCGACGAAGCACACTGTTTCGAGTAGTCCTTGTATCTTTGCCAAAGCTGAAGTAGGGCCTTGCTGGAGTGTAGCTGCTCAGCAATCTCTTCCAGCAAGTTATTCCATCTGGAAATAATAATCAACACTCATGAGCAGATTACCACCTCTCACCAAATGTTGATATTTGCTATTTTATTTTTCATGATCCTGGTTCATGTGAATACAGACATACTCATTTCTAGTTAACATAATAAAAATTAATGTTTCATATTCATAGTTTCAGGGTAGGTAATGAGGATGATGGCAATCTTTGGGTGTACAGTACTTCTAATTCTTTCTAAATCTCTTCACTACATTTATGTATCCTTAAATTCATGTTGTGAAAGAGAATTTTAAAGGATAGAATCTATGTAGCTCAAATTCAAAATGTCATTAAGTTTTAATTATATCATTATTTATAATAAGGCTGTGATAGAAATAGTGTGTAAAATTAACATACTCCATACCTCATGTTGACTTCTTTCAGTGTATTGGTAAGAGTTTCTGTCACAGGCGGGTGGCACTCTTTTAATAATTGGTTGGTGATAGAGCCAAATTTCTGTAAGCTCCTTTCCTGTTTTTCTAGATCATCTTGGAGATTCTGCCCAAAGAAAAAGACCCACAGATGACATAACAGGATCTAAATTCTAATAAGCAAGTTTAAAAGGAATTTGTGTATGTTTTCATAAATATGCATATATACATGCATAAAGCAGGCATGACTTGGCATCAATGCTTTATCAGCTTTCTTTAGATAATCATTTATTCCTTTCTTTAGGATTTTGTTATTTTGACTATGAGAAGAGGTTATTAGCAATGAAGCCTTCTTCTATTGGCATTTGGATTCTGCTGGAAAAGCTCATAGGGTGCCCTTGTCCATTGTCTGGTAGGAAGCTGCCAGAGATGGTAAATTCCTCTTCAAAGGGTTTAATTGTGCAATGTTTTGTCCTTGGTTCAGAGGCCCACCTCCTTGTAATTTCTTGTTTCTGGCCTGCGAGCAGCCCTCCCACTCTTGTTGTGTCCTGACTTGGCCAGACATGTCCAAACATGCCTTGTGCTGTAACACAGGGACCACTCCTACTCACTCCCTCCCTTGTGAATCACACATTTACCCTAATTGGAAAAGTTTAAGTCTTAGCCAACCAGGGTCATTTTAGATTGTGTGGTTCAACCCTAGCCAACAGGGGAAGGACGCAGGGATAGGGACTGCATTAGGGATAAAAACTCCTTCTCTCCTTTGTTCAGTGTGCTCTTGCAGCGGCCAGAAGTGTAAGCGGCACAATTTTACAGAAGTAAATTTGCCTTGCTGAGAAATCTTTTGTTTAGGTGCTCGTTTTCCTTGCTATGCCAAGCTCTTGTTTCTAATAAAGCCATGGCAATGGTGTATGTAACGTGCTATCTGCCAAACTGTGGATCTCTTTGGCACTCAAAGCCAAAGTCATGTCTCTATTTTATTGCATACCTAGAGTGCTTCTACCACAAACTCCCAAAGATGAAGACTAACAAGGCACAGCTTTGGCAAGTTTTATCTCTAGGTGTTCTTCCTTGCCAAGAATTATTTTTAATGTAAAAAAATGATTTTCAATTGACAAATAATAATTGTATGTATTTGTAGGGTACTACATGATGTTTTGATATATGTTTATACTGTGGAATGAATAAATTAAGCTAATTAACATATCATTACCTCAAATACGTTCCATTTTTGTCTAGCAAAGTTGAACTCATAGAAGTAGAGTAGAATGATAGTTACCAGGGCATGGGATAAGGGATTAGATGGGGAAAAGAAAGATGTTGATCAAAAGGAACATAGTTTCAGCTAGACAGGAGGGATAAGCTTTAGTGATCCACTATACAGAATGGAGACTATAATTAATAATAATGCATTGTATATGTCAAGATTGTTTAAAACAAAGAATATTTATCAGACAGATTTGGCATCTTCTACCAAGCCTATCTAAATAGTCTTCTACCAAGGACCAGTAAGGGAACTGAAAGAAAGTTGTTTCCCTGGAAATAGTGCTGAGGTGATGAAACTAGGCCTCATAATTCCTAAGCCTCATAAAATTTAGAAAGCTTGGCCATCATGAAACTTAAACCCCAGATGGCCACGGATAGCCCCCCGATGTTCCCAGAACCCAAACAGAAAGACAATTCCAGGAAATAGCCTCATGGGGTCCCACCCTGATAACCTCATGGGGCCCCACCCTGATAGCCTCATGAGGTCCCACCCTGATAACCTCATGGGGTCCCACCCTGACTCAATGTCCCCAATGTTCCCGGAATCAGCAATTCCAGGAAAGAACCTCCTAAGGTCCCGCCCCAACCAATCAGAACAAGATACCTTGCTCAGGCCATAGACAGACCCAATTACCACGCGCCTAAAGCTTTGTTTGAATTTCACGCCCTAAGCTGTGTTTGAACTTGTGTTTGCCTATATAAACAACCTGTAACAAGCACTCGGGGTCCCAGGGCCAACTTAGAGCTTGGGACCCTAGCGCGCTAGTCATAAATAACTCTCTGCTGTGAATCTCGTGTCGGTGATCCTTCGCGGCGACCCCTGCCCAGGAGGGAATCGACAGTTCGGTTCCAACAGTGACAGACTCAGTTCTTCAAAAAACTCCACAGGTTAAGTAGGCTACAAAAATTGAGTATTATTTAACACCAATATCTGATTACCCTCAAATGAAAACAGTCAAGGAAAAGACCCTTAATCCTTTCATGTCTTAAGACAGCTCTTGCAAGTATTAAACATATGTTAAATTAAAAAGCATTTCTAACCTCCTCAATGTTATAAGATGTGCTTTTAAATTTACTATCCTCAAAAGAAGTTTTAGTGACCTTTAGTAACAACAATTGAAGGGTTAAGAAATTATATAGACAAATTTGTCCTCCCTCCCTCCCACCCTACCCTAAAAAATATATTTCCTTAAGAAAGTCATATCTATCTCACATGTTTGCACACACTCCTGAGACAGGAGAGAGTGCTCTGTTGCAGACAAACACCAGGGATATCATTATAGACGGACACAATGACAAAGGACCCACAGGAAACCAAGCAGTAAGTGCTAGAAAGGAAGATTCTGTGGACACGCTGGATAGGCCACTGATATTTTACTGAATGGAAGCAACTGGATGGTTTAAACATTTACCACCTTTGTCATTTTTCTCTGTTTTCTTTTGAACATTCCTTGGAATATGTTTGGAGACGCAGGATAAGAAGAGAAAAGGAAAACAAAAGGCAGCGACAATGAATCAAGGAGGTTGAGTTGGCCATAAAATCATTGTATAAAAGACAATGTGAAGATTTTTTACAACAGGATCTTTGAAATCATTTAGTTATATACCAGCTAATCCAGAATTTGGCACACACAGACAAGTTTGCTTAAGTAACAATAACACAGGTAAAATTAATTTTAAAGATCTTAAAAAATAATTAAGTATAAACAACATATGGCAATTTTTCAGGATGATGTCTCCATTTGCTAATTTTTCAGTTTTCTGAAATTAAAAAGAATATTAAGGATGTATTAAATTAATTCCTTACCTGAAGATTGTCCACCTGAACTTGCACAGCTTCTAAGGAGCCAGTCAGCAGACGGAATCGGGAAAGAGAGTATCTGGCCTCCATGAGGTAACTGTTTATCTTGTCAAAGGCCACTTTGTGATTACTCCATTGGTCAAGCACTGATTTCAACAGTATCTTTAATTGTCCAACCTTTTGAAAAAGACAAACATTGCTTATGGCTTATATTTCATAATATCTGAAATGATGGAATATATATTCAATTGATGGGAAAATATTAACATCTAAGAACTTCATCAGGGTTTCAGGTATCATAAACAAACAAAACTAAAAAGAAAAATATTTAAAAGGTAAAATGTATCAACTTTGAAATTTATGCCTTTCACACTTTTAAACACTCAGTTCTAAGTGGAAATGCTTAAAAGGGTAACATATATATATACACACACACACACACACACATATATATGTGTATATATATATTTTTTAAGTCATAAGAGGTTGATACTTTTAATAAAACAGTTTAAGAATTGTATTAAATAAGTATTTCAAATGCATTAACTCATTTAATCTTCGCAACATCTTATGAGATAGGTATAATCATTATCCCCATTTTATAGATGAGGACACTGAGACACTAAGAGGTAATGAAAATTACCCAAGATCACACTGTTAGAATGTAGGAGATTTCAATTTCAATCCAGGTAGTCAGGTCCCAGAAAGTGAAATATATCTATAGCTACATCAATACCTATATCTATCTCACATGTGTGCGCGCGCACACACACACACTCAGATAAATATCTTAAGACAAAACATCTAAGATATTCCTTCCTTATACTTATTTATCTCTATCAGAAAAGTGTTTAGTTTGGTCTGTATCACTTAGATACAGATATCCATTTTGTATATCCTTTCCTAGGTTGGAGACAGATGTTTGAGAATGATCTATCGCCATAGGAATGGATGAGATCATTAAGAGAGTAATGTTTAAAATAAAGGCTTATTCTAGAAAACACCAGAAACTAGACTTAAAAAAAAAAAAAAAAAGAGGATAACGAAGCAGACTTAAAAGTACAAAGAGATAATGTATAGATTCGATTATTTCCTCCGTTACTTTAGGAAAAACAAAACCCCGAGTTTGGACAGAGCTGGCAAACACCGTCCCGGAGCTGGCTTCCGGCAAGCAATATTACCATGTGATCTAAACTCGCCCAGGTTTGGCCGAGCCCTTGCAGTGTGCCCACGACAATGCCAGAGACGTCTTCTTTCTTGTTCTGGATCAAAGCAAGTCCATTCTGCTCAATTTTCTCTACTTCTTTTTCTTTTGCTTTAATCAAATCTTCCAGATCCTGGGAGATTTAAAAAATAGTCACTTTAAATTGTTCTATTATGGAACTCTGGGGTGCACTGAAATTGAGCCATTACAGTTTCATGTCCTAAAAACCTTTTACTAATCCAAAAAGCTTATCTCTTTCAGAAGAGGCACTCCACAGAAGTACTTCTTCCTACGCTCAAATGCAAGAAAAGTCATCTTTTTACACATGGCAAATCAGCATAACTTTAACAAAGTAAAATTTGGTAATCTAGCAGATAAGGAAATGGTACTATGTAATTTTCTCAAGAGCCTGTGAGGAAAGAAATACATGTCAGGAACTGTAATGTTATTTATATTATTAAGTTCATATATGTTGGTATTCAAAAAGTTACGCTGCCTACCCCATAGGAAGAAATGTGATTGAATGTGGTATTCTGGGTCCTAGTATCTGAGATTTAGTCACATTTCTACTACTATAAAGCTGTGTCACTTTGGGTAGGTGAGAAATTTCTACTGGGTCTCAGTTTCTTCAGATGGGAAATCAGAAGACTGATTTCAGATGGGAAAAGATAATCTGTATGATCCTCTCTCTCTAAAATACCCTGAATTCTACATGATTCTGAAAGATTTCAGACTTCTTTGATGAATCAAATCCTCATTTTCTTTGGGATATGCATTCATAATTGTCAGTATAAAATGTTCAAGAACGAAAAGCAAAATGAAGAAAAGATCTGGAGCTCATACTGAACCTGTATCATAACCCTAATTTCTATTTTAATGCCATCCGAAAATTTGAGAAGCTCAGTGAAGCAGGCTGAGACTGCTATCAACATTTTATAAATAAATACATTGAAGATCAAGTCATCTGACCTGTCTTGGGTAAAAGAGCTGGTGAGGGCTAGAGTGGGGATTAGAACTCAGTCTTTGGAGCCTATGGACTCCCAGCCTGACATCAGAAGGGAGTCGGCTGAACCTTGAACTGTGGAGGGAATATAAATCCCATGTTGGTGTGGCATGAAAAGTCAGGCATTAAGGCATGGTTACAGTCCCATATTCAGAAGTATACCCTCAGAACTAAAAATAGATTTGTAGTTCTTGGAGATTAGAATGGAGAAAATCCCCAAATTCTGTAACTTTGGATAACACCTCAATTGTATAAAAAATATTTTTTATACCCCCTCATGATCCATACGTGGGTAATAAGATTGAAATTGGGTAGTGCTGCTGCTAAGGTGTTAATGAGGAGTCCAGTCTCTGTTATATTAGTTTCAAATGTCATGTCTCTTTAAAAATAATTTTTGCTTCTTTTATTTCTGTTTCTATTGTGGTTCAACTTGTTAATCTCTCTCTACCTCATTTTAAAAATAGAAATAATAAGACATTTTCTGCTTACTCCAAAGGGATAAAATTAGATAAATATATACAAAATATATTTTAAGCTGTCAAAAAGTAGCTAAATGTAAGATATTATTATGTTTAGCCATTTGGCAATGTGCCATGCTTCAGTGCGAATTTATTTATTTTTCTCTATTGAGTTATCATGAAGCTATTTTTGTTTTGGTCAATTAGTTAGAAACTCATGCATTTGGCAGCTTAAAGTGATCATTTTTGTTTTTCATATTGTTCTCTTATTTCCACTCTATAATTTTGTCACTATTTTGACAGCTTTGATAATTACCAGAGAATAAATATAGTGATTACTGGGGTTACAGGTCCTTCGTGTAGTATAGAAAATATAATTAATTTACTATTTAGAACTTTTCTATTTCTGTAAAGAGATTAAAAGACCAGAAACAATCCTTCCAATATGTCTTTAAAATGGTTCTAAAATTCAACCATTAGAAATTGAGTTTCCATGGAAACCATAGAAATTGAGTTTCTAATTCAATTCTATGATGTTAACTTTTTCTCAGTGAGGAATATTAAATGAATGTTCCATTGCTTAGAAACTATTTCTAAAATGCCCTGCACATGTATGTTGGTATAAGAGCAAAGCCCACAAGGGAAACAGGGCTGAAATATATATTACGTAAAAAATAAAGGTGTGTTTCCCTTGCTTTCATTAATAATTAAAAGATGACTCTGTTTTTGATCAAAAAGGGGAAAGGCCAAACCTACCATTTTTAAAAGCAATAAAACATTCTTAAGTTGGGTTAATTCATAAATATCAGTTTTATGTTGGTTTAAATTAATAAATCACCTATTAAAGACTGGGAAAATATTCAAGATTTTTAAAACAAAATAAAGCTGGAATCCAGTCACCAATTTAAGTATACTGGCTTGAATTTCACACTTTGGTCCAAAAAACAATTTCTCCAAAATGACAATTCTAACAAGACTTGTAGTATAGCCAAATAGAACCTTCCAGTTAGGCCACTGTGATTTATTTATATGTGATGTCCCAAAATAATTATATGGGCTACTTTCATTCTGTCTAAATGACTTTTCATTTCAAATCATGAATTAGTATCAGTACAAAGTTCTTTAAACCACACTTTAAGCTTTTCCTCCTGACACTGTCTGACCTGACTCTCTGAAAGACTAAAACTTAGGTCCTACACTTGGTAAAACATGGTCGAGCTGCTGCTATATTTTCCATATGGTAAGGTGTCTCCCTGTTAAATAGAAGACATGAACAGGAAAAGAAACAAAATGGAAAATGGCAGAAAAAGCAATGTTAAAGAGAAGAAAAAAATACTTAGAGAAAAAGAAAAGTATGGAAGAAAAGAATTGGAAAAAAAAAGAAAATGCAAATGATATTAATGTGGTATTTCAGTCTTTCAACAGTAAAGTTTATCACAACCATGCAACCAGAAGGCACTCACTTTGCTAATTCTAATACGCAGAATTACGTTTTAAAATCAACGGATATATTTTAACTTAAGAACTCAACGAAAGTTATGACATTTTGTCCTCACAAGTAAAGAGCTGAAATTCTGGATTATTTATAGATTTTAGATTTTATGGCCTAAATCAGAAATACCACTGGCCTCTGGAAAATCGGAAATGCAATGAGACTAGTTGATGCATGTTCTTCATCTTCAATCTTTAAGCACCCATTTTCTGACACGAGGCTTTTTATAATTAAATAAAAAACTATTATTATTTCAAGGTATTTCTTTACATGATGTTTTTCTTTATCAATTTTATGCATTCTCAAAATTGTAATCCATTAGCTGGGGAGACAGCACTTCTCCTCCTTTTCAGAATTGAAAAGTTTTGATGAAGTGCTTAAATATACCTCTCTGTATATGTGTCCCAAATAGAAAACATGATGATTGGAAGAGAGATCATTACCAAAGTTCTTTCTTTTTGAAACCCAGAATAGAAAAACAAGACTTGCAGAGAGAAGCTTTTCTGTAGAATTACTTCACTGTTGAGTTTTCAATTGTTTTTAGGAAACACTATAAGAGAACAGTCATAATCTGTAACATTATATGAACTCATGAATTATTTTCAAAAATCTTATTACAGCATTAACTGCAATAGCTCACTTTTCTTTTGGGTACACAAGAAGACCTGTGTGTCCCTGAGTCACTGGAAAACATTTGGAATGTTACTGCTTCACCTGAGCTTTCAATCCTCATTCCTCAGAGTAGAACAAGCATACTCTGTGTACTTCCCCATGTGACAAAAGAGAAAGTAACATGGATACTTTCTATTAACTAATAATAGGATTTAATAATAATAATAATTAATAGTAGGAAGTCCGCTGTGAAGTGCTTGCTCAGAGGAGGTGAACAGGAATCCAACCAAGCCTCTAGTGCTAACTTCCATTTATAGGACATACAGAGGTAAGGACATTCATAGGCCAATCCTGAACACGGCACCCATTGACAGTTTCTGCGACAGGTTGTAGTCTTAAAAAAATATTCAAAGGATTTAAGAGATCTAACAAGCAAATGTAGCGTATGGATATTGTCTGCATCCTTATTTTGAATAAGTTAATGTGAAAAAGACATTTTAAAGACACCTGAGGAAATATGACTATGAGTTGAACATAAAATAATATTAGGAATTATTAAACTTTTGATGGTGATAATAATATGGATGCATTAAGAAAAAGTCTATTTTTCTTTTCTTTTTTTTTTTTTTGAGACAGAGTCTCGCTCTGTGCCCCAGGCTGGAGTGCGGTGGCGCAATCTCGGCTCACTGCAAGCTCCGCCTCCTGGGTTCACGCCATTCTCCTGCCTCAGCCTCCCGAGTAGCTGGGACTACAGGCGCCCGCCACCACTCCCGGCTAATTTTTTGTATTTTTTAATAGAGACGGGGTTTCACCGTGGTCTTGATCTGCTGACCTTGTGATCCGCCCGCCTCGGCCTCCCAAAGTGCTGGGATTACAGGCGTGAGCCACCGTACCCAGCCAAAAAGTCTATTTTTCAAAGATATATATTGTAGTATGTAAGAATAAAGTGACATGATGTCTGGTATTTACTATGAAATCTATTTTAGAAAAAGAAATAATTTATGCAATTTTTTTTTTTTTTTTTTTGAAACAGGGTCTTGCTTTGTTACCCAGGCTGAAGTGCAATGGTGTAAACACGGCTTACTGCAGCCTTGATCTCCTGAATTCAACCAATCTTCCCACCTCAGCCTGCTGAGTAGCTGGGACTAGAGGTGTAGCACCACCACATCTGGCTGATTTTTGTAGCTTTTTGTAGAGAGAGGGTTTCACCATGTCGCCCAGGTTGCAAATCTTGATAATTATTAAATGTGATGCTCGGTATATAGGGGTCACAGCATTTCTCTCTACTTATGAGTGTGTTTGAAAATTTTCATAATTTCAAATTTTTAAAAACAAGTGAAAAACTCTAATGTATTTTTTTTATTTAAAAAAACCTATAAACTCACATAATCAGCAAAATTTGTTACTAAATGCAACTTTTAAAAAATATTTAACTTGCAACTCTCAAGGCCTACAAACACATTAGCATATGCCATGAAATTGTGAGATGGTTCATGTTAGCCATCTGGATTAGTTACCTGACAGTCTTTCAGCGCATTTTGAACAGAAGCCTGATCTCCAATTCGATGCTGTTGTTTTAGTCTCTTTTCCTGAGTTTCAAACCATGTTTTCAGACATTGTACATTATTTTCATATTCTGACCAAGATTCCAATAACCCTTCCAACAGCTGGATCTGAACAAACACAATAAAATGAAATTTGCAATTTTATTTTAATAAAATCAAATCATTGGCAGGCTAATTATTCTAGCCAGCATTTTCTCCACATTAAGAATTCTTAAAATACAGTTCATTGTGTACATGATTTAAAACAGGGGTGTCTAATCTTTTGGCTTCCCTGGGCGATACTGGAAGAAGAATTGTCTTGCGCCACACATAAAATAAACGAACACTAACAATAGCCAATGATCCAAAAAAAAAAAAAATTGCAAAAGAAATCTCATAATGTTTTAAGAAAGTTTACGAATTTGTGTTGGGCTGCATTCAAAACCGTCGTGGGCCGCGTGCAGCCCGTGGGCTGGACAAGCTTGATTTAATAAATGAATTTCATAAAGTATGAATCAATGACTATTACTGGGAAACAATAAAGGACTAAAGTCAACTTGAACCAAAGGCAAAATAAATCAAGAGGCATCTTTAGAAAACTGAAACATCATGAAATATACAAAGAGCACAGAGTGTATAAGAGAAAATCTTCAACAGGTTAAAGAAAGTTTAGGGTGATTAACCTTCAGCAGTATTATTGGAAGCGTTCTTTGCCCAGTATAGCCACACTACTCGTGAACCCAGTCTTCCTTACAGAGTGTGCCTGTTCTTGGGGTTTTCATGTAAATCTGGACGGTGGCAAGCCAATGGCTTACCTTCTCAGTTACTAGACCTTGCAGAATTTGCCAACTTTTATTCATTGCTCCAAGTTGCTCAGCAAAATCAGTCTTATCACTACGTTTACTTTCCACATCCTGACTGCTGATTTGTAGCACAGACTGGTTCACAAAATCCACCGTCAGCTGTTTACAGTTAATGTCTATCTTAAAACCCTAAAAAAAAAGAGGAGAAAATAAGATTATACAATAAATGTCTCATTATTTTTCCATGAGTTGGAAAGCCTTAAGTAACCTCAATATTAATATTATCACTTCTATAACTCAGCTAAAATGGCTCAATTTGTCTGTATTCACACAACTCATTATTTTTGGAAGCCAAATATATATATTTGTATATGTTTATACGAACATAAACACAGATATACGTGTGTGTGTGTGTGTATATATATATTTTTTTTAGGTAGAAGATTTAGAACTAGATAAATTATATAACCTCACTATAAAATATTTATAAATTTATTTTTATAATTTCTGCAATTCTTTAAGAATAACATAAAATTATTCAAAATCATTCCTAGTACCAGATATTACTTTTTATTTCTGTAACTGATAATGCATTTTTCTTGCTCTTGAATTCCTATCTGGTCAATGTGTAGGAAACATACATTCCAAGACTTGGTTACTATAATTTGAATTTTTTAGTTCTTTCAAATAAAATGGTCTCAACATATGAAAAGTTAAAAACAAAAAATTTTAATTACCTTATATTTCTGAAGGTATTCATGAATTGCCTTGTAACCTATGGAATTTTTAATATTATCTTCATCCTTCTGAATAACATTTTCCATTAGAGAAATCCAGCTCATGACTTCAGAAATGGCATGGCGGGAAGGCAGTTTATCCATTTGGAGCTGTCCAAGTCAGGGAGAGAACAAGTCCCAAGTGTTAAAATGGAAACCCCAACTTCTGCTAACTTAAAAACCCTCCAATAATTCTTAAAAATGTACCAAGAGAGATAACACTCCTTAATGACATTTGGAGATCTTACCCCTATTGAAAGCTTGAAGTCAAACATCAGGCAAATGCTGAATAATAATAGTCATTTTATGTTCACCTGACATCCAATACTATAAACATTGTATAAACATTAACTAATTAATCAAAACACCAGAAAGAAGAGAATATTATTCTTATTTTATAACTAGTTTTATGAGCTTAAAAAAACTTAACCATAAAACATTCAACAGATGTATTTTATTAATTATCTTATAAAATCTCTGCATATTGACTCAGGAATGTTAAAAGAAGAAAGAAAAATACCACACTACAAGCTATCATTTTCTAGATTTTTTGGCACTCTTATATTTATTCCTAAGAACATAGCCAATTTCCTCAGTCCTTAGCTGATATACAGTACTTACAATTCGAAATCTTACTTAACATATCACGCATTTATGCATATGTGTATTATGATGATTTGGAGGAACAAAAGCAATCATTTAAAATCTTTGTATATCAACTTCTGTGTGGTGCTGAAAGACATAGCAATGAACGTGGGTTGGTTCCTGCCCTCTGGGGGCGCACAGCTGCTGCTTAGGAGAGATTAGGCATGTACATGAAACACAGCTATCCTGCCTGAAACACAGTGATGAGTGTCAAAGACAGATAAAGATAAAATGTTCTGGGATTTCAGGGAAGGTAGGTGTATTTTCAGATAAGAGGAGTATTTACATCTACTGAAAGCCAGTTGCTCTCCTATACATATGATTTTTTTTACATGTATTATGTTCTAAATCTTCATAACCACTCACTTTATGAGAAAAGTGTATGTCATTGTCCACATTTTATCCAGGAGAAAACAGAGTTTAAACAAAGTCAGACAAACATTCCAATACACATACCCACACCCACATACATACAAGAAAGAAACCCTCAGAGGAAATGCCTTCGGGGCAGGGCTTTGTAGCGTAGTTCACTTTTTAAATTTTATTTATTTATTTATTTATTTATTTTGGAGATGAGTCTCGCTGTCACCCCGGCTGGAGTGCAGTGGCGCGATCTCGGCTCACTCCAACATCTGCCTCCCCAGTTCAAACAATTCTGCCTCAGCCTCCCGAGTAGCTGGGACTACAGGCGCATACTGCCACGCCAGGCTAATTTTTTGTATTTTAGTAGAGACGGGGTTTCACTGTGTTGCCTAGGCTGGTCTCGAACTCCTGAGCTCAGGCAATCCGCCCTCCTCAGCCTCCCAAAGCGCTAGGATTACAGGCATCAGCCACTGCACCCGGCCTGAGTTCACTCTTAATATTAACACAATGGGAAAGAGGAGGCCAGGTGTCTGGGACAAAGCTGATTCAAATTTGTGAGCAAAAGCAAAAAACGAATATATTTTTCCATGTCAAATAGCTTAAGTCAGTTATTTCCCACGAAAGCAATCCTTCTTTCTGTACCTGGTGGAGCTTCTCCTGGACGGCTGGGATATTGGTTAGCAGGTCAGTCCACTGGCTATCAATGTGCGACAGCTCAGAGCGCAGCGTGGCTGTGTCCACCTTTTTCAGTCGAAGGAGCTGATTTCCAGTACTCAGAACAGATGATTTCAGGGAAGATTTGGCATCCACTTCTTTAGAAAACTCCTGAAACAAGTAGCGATGTTCAAATTAGGGTTAAATAACCAGACAATTCATTAAAAGCAAAGCTATCAATTTAGTGCATGAAACAATTTCCTTTACATCCTGGAGGGGATTATACCGAACACTCAAAGAAAATGACACCAGTACACCCTTGCCCTCGAATGAAAGCAAACTACGAAGCCTCTACTTGAAAACTACTCTGAAGAGGCAATGTTGAGTCATGGAACCCTATTATTTTGCATAATTATGGAACACACATAGTTAACATTAATATATTCTCTATAGCTTAGTTTTTTAAGTATATTCACTGATGGTTGACTTCCTTCCTTCCTTTTTTTTTTTTTCTTTTTAGATGGAGTCGCTCGCTCTGTTGCCCAGGCTGGAGTGCAGTGGCACAATCTCAGCTCGCTGCAACCTCCGCCTCCTGGGTTCAAGCGATTCTCCTGCCTCAGCCTCCTGAGTAGCTGGGATTACAGGCACACACCCACGCCCAGCGAATATTTGTATTTTTCATAGAGACGGGGTTTCACCATGTTGGTCAGGCTGGTCTCAAAGTCCTGACCTTGTGATCTGCCCGCGTTGGCCTCCCAAAGTGCTGGGATTACAGGCGTGAGCCACCACGCCTGGCCTGACTACTTTTCTACTGGTGCATGGGTCAGGCCTAACTTACAGGCCTGAATCAAATGCCTTAGATTCTTAGACTTACCAGGAAAGCATTTAGATGATCCCGGACCATTTCCAGCTCTTGTGGGACTGTCACAGATTGCTGAGTCCAAAATTCTAGCCTGTCTTTTGCAGACTGTAACCAGTGAATTAGATCTGCAGATTCACTTTGATATCTGTAAGTACATTACGGAGTCTATTAAGTAAACATTTCATCCCTATCTTCTGCTCACCTACATTACTCACCAATGCCAACAGTTTTAAAACAAGAGGTCTGAAGATTTAGAAGAAAAATGCATGAGGTTGGCACTCTGAAATTTTCTTAATATTGATACCTTTATCAAGCCCATCTCTCTGGGTTTCCGCTTGCCTGTCTTTCAGCTGGGTATAAAAGTATCTTTCCCCTACTCCTTCACATTGATGCTACTTAGAAAATATCAGATGATGGTTACAAAAGGTCCTTTGAAATAAAGGCAGCTTAGACACAGACTATGTCATTGTGTAAAAATCAATCCTCCACCCTGCTGAATGTTTCCCATTGCCCTTGAGAAGCTTCCACTTTTCTCTTTCTCTCCTTCCACTCTTTCTCTTTCTCCACTTCCATTTTCTGTTTCTCTCCCTCTCAGGCTTTACTGTGATTTCTCAGACACAGTCATTAGGCAAGGGAGGGTGAAACTCAAAGGCAAGGTGCGTTATGCACCTGCCTCCCTGCTCACTTTTAATTACATGTTTATATGAGTATACAAGAATCCAAGTGGGAGGCCGGGCGTGGTGGCTCACGTCTGTAATCCCAGCACTTTGGGAGGCCGAGGCGGGTCGATCACGAGGTCAGGAGATCAAGACCATCCTGGCTAACAAGGTGAAACCCCTTCTCTACTAAAAATACAAAAAATTGGGCTGGGTGCGGTGGCTCAGGCCTGTAATCCCAGCACTTTGGGAGGCTGAGGCGGGCAGATCACAAGGTCAGATCGAGACCATCCTGGCTAACACGGTGAAACCCTGTCTCTACTAAAAAAAAAAAAAAAAAAATACAAAAAATTAGCCGGGCGTGGTGGCGGGCGCCTGCAGTCCCAGCTACTCGGGAGGCTGAGGCAGGAGAATGGCCTGAACCCGGGAGGTGGAGCTTGCAGTGAGCCGAGATCGCGCCACTGCACTCCAGTCTGGGAGACATAGCGAGACTCTGTCTCAAAAAAAAAAAAAAAAAAAGAATCCAAGTGGGGACTTTCTACTTACCTTTTTTTTTTTTTTTTTTTTTTTTGAAACGGAGTTTCACTCTTGCTGCCCAGGCTGGAGTGCAATGGTGCAATCTTGGCTCATTGCAACCTCCCCTTCCCAGGTTCAAGCGATTCTCCTGTCTCAGCCTCCCAAGTAACTGGGATTATAGGCATGCACCACCATGCCTGGCTAATTTTGTATTTTTAGTAGAGATGGGGTTTCTCCATGTTGGTCAGGCTGATCTCGAATTCCCGACCTCAGGGGATCTGCCCGCCTCAGTCTCCCAACATGCTGGGATTACAGGTGTGAGCCACTGCGCCCGGCCTCTGCTTATCTTTATTTTCCAAACTATACAATAAGTTCCTAGAGGAGCCATGTCACTTTCAAGTGAATATCTACTTGCCTAATTTATTTATTTTTGAGACAGACTCTCGTTCTATTGCCCAGGCTGGAGTACAGTAGCATGATCATGACCCACTGAAGCCTCGACCTCCCAGGCTGAAGCAATCCTCCCACTTCAGCCTCTCCAATAGCAGGGACCATAGGCATGTGCTACCATACCTAGTCCTGTTTTATTTTTTGCAGAGATTGGGGTCTTACTATGTTGCTTAGGCTGGTCTTGAACAGCTGGCCTCAAGCAATCCTCCTGCATTAGCCTCCACAAGTAGTGAGATTATAGGTTTCAGCCATCATCCCCCACCCCCACTAGCCTTATTAATACAATGTAGCATTCATCTGAAAATATACAAAACAGTCATGTATTACCTGGTCCAGTGTTTCAATATTGTTTCCAGTCTGTGAAGTTCCTTAGACACTTTGTTGGTGTTACTTAGCCAGCGCTCTCCAAGTTGATTTAGTTGACTTTCTAGATCTGAGCAGCTGATGGATATCAGAAGTCGTTTGCCATCATCTAATACTTGATATAATTTGGGCTGGTATTCATTAAGGCTAGATTTTAAATGCTAAAATCATTGAAATTATGAGGTTACAAGTTTGGATATGCAATTTTTGTCTTTAAGAATTATAATTTCTCCAGTACCTACAATGTTCCCATTACCTGTTATTGGAACTTAAAGTATACTCACTCAAGTAACACTGAAAACTTCAAGATGTTTCATCTATATTTAAGTATAGATGGTCTCCTTTTGTTTATTATTATTATTATTTTGGTAGTGACTTTAGGTGGATTTAAAACTTTCAAATTATTGTTATTATTTCAAGAATTGTGTGGCATCAGCATAAATTAATGCTTGGTGGAGGCTGAATTTTCAAAAAGAGCTCTCATTAAAAAAAAAAGAAAAAAGAAAGACTTTTAATAATGTCCAACTATAAATAACAGAAACATTATCTCCTTTCAATACCAATACCTTGAAAGAAAAGTAAAAGTACTAATAAAGTAATTGATCACAAATTTGTTTACATTCTGTTAAAACTATTGGTAAGGTTCTAAAGGCAATGTGGCAGCTTGTAACACCAACCTGGTAGAGTGTTATGCGGTCAATAAGCCTGTCCTCGTTCTCCTCCACCAGACCCACGCTTGGGATGCTGTTTTCCACCACCTCCAGCTGTCTGCTAAGCTCCTGCTGGTCCTCATCTAGATGCGACCACGTCTAGAAACACAACATTTGTCTGTGAGCTAAAAAAAACGCTCATTAGGGAAATATATTCTTCCTTGTGTGTAAAATACGTGCTTGACAGATTTTCCTTAAAGTTACATCAGAGATGTTTGCATTGGGGTTTGCTTTGGGAAGCAAAAGATGGCTTTAAGGCAAGTAATCAAATGGTGATGCTTGAAAGCATTGTGAATGGGCTCTGGAATCTGCCACTAAGCCCCTTTATGGTCGTGAGTAAGATACTAAACTCTGTATCTCTTTTCCATATATTACAACGGGGATAATAATAGCTGTCTTCTCCATCATGAGGATTAAATGGAATAATGTGTGCAGTGTACCTTCTAACGGGTATGCACATTTTTTTTTTTTTTTTTTTTGAGACAGAGTCTAACTCTGTCGCCCAGGCTGGAGTGCACTGGCACGATCTCGGCTCACTGCAAGATCTGCCTCCCAGGTTCACGCTGTTCTCCTGCCTCAGCCTCCCGAGTAGTTGGGACTACCGGTACCTGCCACCACACCCGGCTAGTTTTTTGTATTTTTTAGTAGAGACGGGGTTTCACCGTGTTAGCCAGATGGTCTCGATCTCCTGACCTCGTTATCCGCCTGCCTTGGCCTCCCAAAGTGCTGAGGTTACAGGCATGAGCCACCACGCCCGGCCTTTTTTTTTTTTTTCTTTTCAGATAGGCTCTCACTCTGTTACCCAGACTGGAGTACAGTGGCACAATCATGGATCACTGCAGACTCGAACTCCTGGGCTCAAGGGATCCTCCTGCTTCATCCTCCCAACTAGCTGGGACCACAGGTGCATTCCACCACATCAGGCTAATTAAAAAAAAATTTTCTGTAGAGACAGGGGTCTCACTATGTTGTCCAGGCTGGTGTCAAACTCCTGGCATCAAGAGATCCTCCTGTTTCAGCCTCCCAAAGTGCTGGGATTACAGGCATGAGCCACCACATCTAGCCCAGGTATGCATGGCTTTATTCTTTACCACAGTAAGGATTTAAGTCAAAAAGATGGGGATGTTTGCCTTTCATGTAACGAGTAAGCAAAACAATTACATTTGCATGTGAAACAGATATCTCTAAATATGAATATATAGTCTATATATTCTATTAAAGAAAAATAGCAAGTCACTTATTCCTAAGTTCAGACTTTTCTTTTATTTAAAACTGGAAAACACTTTTAAAAAGATGAGTTGAAGTCTTTTCCAATAATTTACACCGTGGGTCAGCAGTTTCTCAGTGTGAGCATGCTCACTTTACTGTGCAGTTGGAGGGGCAACAGGGCACAGTAGTAGAAACCCATGCTTTTTAAATACACTTACCAAATATCTATTTCCTGGTACTTTCAATGCCTAGGAATCTAGGAGTAAATATAACAGATACAAACCCAGGCCTTCTAGTGAGGAGAGACAGGTAATCAATAATAAAGAGTAAACCAAAAACAAACAATAAGTTGTATGGTATAATAGAGTTCTTGTGCTGTGGAAGAACAAAACAGAACTGGGTAGGGATGGGAGGGAGTGCCCAGGTGTGTGCCTGGCGGGGCTACAATTTAAATGGTGTCATCAGGTGAGTTTCACGGAGAAACACACATTTCAGGTTGTGAAGTCAGACAGATGAAGGTGTGATCACTGACTCTGCCACCAATTAACACGTGTCTTGGCAAGCCATTGCTCCCAGACTCGTTGCTGAAACAGGGATTCAAAATACCACCTCAAAGGGTTATGATAAGGATGAGATGGATTCATGTAAGTTTAAGAAGTCTTGCCAGGGGCCAGACATGTCAATAAAGCATAACTATTATTACAGAAATTTTGAACGTTAAAGGTAGATGTCTCTCCAAAATACAGGGAATTCCACATTAGGGAATTCTACATCTGGGATTTGGGGGTTAGCTAGCTATGAAAATGTTGGCCCAGGGAAAAACTCATTTGGAAAAAAATGCAAATAGGACCTGCAGACAACCCAGGTAAGAGCAGCAATATTCAGTAATATTGTGGGAGTGGGTGGTGGAGTCAAAAAAGTGGAGAGAGATTATAATCTCTAAAACTTCCAAGGGAAACAGGAAGAATGAGAAAGCAGGAACAGTTCAGGGCAACTGATACAGTTACTGAAGAAAGAAAGGAGGGTACTGTCCCATCCATAACGTCCTACATTTCCACAGGGTTCTACAGCTTGCCAGTAGCCACCACTGAGCACCTATTCTGTTCCAAGAGCAACCGCATTTGGGACAGAAAAAAATATTTCTACATTTTTCTTTTTCTTTTCTTTTTTGTTTTTTTGAGACAGAGTTTCACTCCTGTTGCCCAGGCTGGAGTGCAGTGGCATGATCTTGGCTCACTGCAACCTCCACCTCCCAGTTCAAGCGATTCTCCTGCCTCAGCCTCCGAAGTAGCTGGGATTACAGGTACCCGCCATTAACGTCCGGCTAATTTTGTTTGTATTTTTAGTAGAGATGGGGTTTCAACACATTGGTTTGTTTCACCATGTTGGCCAGGCTGGTCTCGAACTTCTGACCTCAAGTGATCCACCCACCTCAGCCTCCCAGAGTGCTGTGATTACAGGTGTGAGCCACTGCACCTGGCCTATTTCTATATTTTTCATATGCTTAAGTAAGCTATCAGTCTGAATATCAAAACCCCAAATATCTTCATGCATAGTCTGAAGTCAGTGTGTATATATCTTACTTCCAACATGGCACAGCAGATAGCCAAATGTAAACAGAAAACGCAGGGGGAACAAGCAACACAGAACCATAGGAAAAGTACAGTCCTAAGCCGGAGAGCACAGCTAGCTCTGAGGTTACATGAGGCAAACTGCATGGATCAATACGTCTTGCATCAAAGGTCCATTTTGCAGCAGGAAGTCTGCAGCACAGAAGACATGACATCAATGGTCTCACCTCTAGAATGTACTCCAGCTCCACACCCCTCTTGTGAGCCCGTTTCAGTACAGCAGAAGCCTGAGCCATCAGCTCTGTATGGAACTGGGTTTCCTTCTGGACTGCAAAGCTGATTATCTTTCTGAAGAGTGTTTCAGTCAAGATCATATGAGATTCCAGGCCCTGAAAGTATTCCTGCAATTTTTCAGGGAGAAAGGAGTCAGCAACTCATTCATGTATTACATTAGAATCAAAATTGGTTTAGGGTCGGGTGCAGTGGCTCATGCCTGTAATCCCAACAGTTGGGGAGGCTGAAGTTGGTGGATTACCTGAGGTCAAGAGCTCGAGACTAGCCTGGCCAACATGGTGGAATCCATCTCTACTAAAAATACAAAAATTAGCCAGGCATGGTGGCATGTGCCTGTAATCCCAGCTACTTAGGAGGCTGAGGCACAAGAATCGCTTGAACCTGGGAGGCCGAGGTTGCAGTGAGTCAAGATCGTGCCACTGCACTCCAGCCTGGGTGGAGAGGAGTTGACACCAACCTAGCCCTGGAGCTGAGTAGACAGCTCTGCATTTCTAGAGGAGAGTGAGGAGTGAGCGAGGAGTCCTTGAGCAGGACAAGGGAGGGCAGAGAGAGCAACTAGGACCAGGTGGACAAATGGACAAAAAGGAAACACAGGGAAAGGTAGAGTTAAGAATGAAGGTGGGCTCTTTTGAAGAGAGGCTCTGAGTTTTCCTTTGCCAAGCTCAGGTTGGAGCTCTGGTTGGAGGCTCTGTCTCAAAACAAACAAGCAAACAAACAAACAAAAACCAATGCTTTAAATGTGAAAGTTGACAGAGCTCAGTTAATATATGAGCAATATCCTCTCTCTCCCACTGGTCTCCCCCTTGGCCCAGGCACTTGTTGCCGTCTACAGAGAAGGGAGCTCTAGACTCCTAATCGGCCTCTCCACCCTCTCCACTCAAGTGCATCCTATACCTGGCTGTGCTGCACACACAGTGTCCCCAGAACAAGGATCTTCACGTGTGCCAGCTGCAGAGAAAACTCATCTACCCTCGTAATACCTCGTCCATGCGCAATCCGCCTTCCTTACTTTCCTGGCATGGCCTCTCACCGCCATGTACCTCCATGTGTTTTGGACACATTAGCTCCCGTTCCCCACCTTTGGCCTCTGCTTCTACTCTGTTCTTAAGATGTTCTCACTTGACACTTTTCGATGACTTTCCTTCCTCCATGGCTGGGCTTGGGCTCTACTTTCTGAACTTCTAGGATGTTTGGGTGCTCATTCCATGTTGTCAAGCACAGCTTTACACGCACTGATTGATATTAAAGATTTGCTTTCCTTGTATTATACCTACACATAACAGAACTGTAGGCCTTGCGCCATCCTACAAACGTTTTTGAAATGTTACTCTTTGTGTATAATAGAGCCTGGAGGATGGAGATTGACCTTATCCCATTTCCTGTACCCAGTACCATGACAGAATGGAAGAACTGGGAACTGATAATGACAGTTAACATTAATTGTGCGCTTACTGTTTGATAGGCACTCCATAAATACTTTAGCTGACTAATCTCATCCTCCTAACAACTCTATAACTCTATGAGATAGGCAGTTTTGTTTCCAGTTTTACAGATGAGAACACTGACCCTCACCCCCACCCCCAGTCTACGTAGCTTGCCCAAGGTCACATAGCTAGTCACGGCAGAGCTTGGTGTTCAAACCCAAGGGCAGTGTGGCTTTATCTGTGCTTCTCACCAGGACTGCAGAACTTTCCCTCAGAAAATGGGCTGGTCAGTAGAAGCTAGAATCATTATTTTTAACCAACAATTATCAAATCACAGAGTCCTAAAGTTGGAGGAGACTTTGAAGTTCATCTAGCCCAATGTGCAATGAAAGCTGAGATTCCTTTTATAAGTCCATCTGCCCTGAAAGCCTTGGCTGGACTTCTCATGGCCAGAAGGGCTGTCTGCTCAATGGCAGTTTACTCCTTTTATAGTTCTTTTTCTATTGAGGTTTATTTCCCTGTTATTTATACTCATTGATCCTAGTTTCCCCTCTGGAATAACTCAGAATGATCTTTTATTGCTATGGTCAACAATTTGAGAAACACCAGCTGTGAACTTTAAAGCAATGGTTTCAAAGCCAAATGATAAGGCTTTAATAAATCATGAAGCTTTGAACAAAAACGTCTGGGAAAAAATAGGAAGAACAATTTGAAAAAGACAAAAAAAAAAAAAAAATCCACCTTTACAAGCCACCAGAGAGCTACACAATGGTAGAAGATTTAAACTTCTATAACCTAATGGGATTTTTTTAGTTTCCCTACTGGAAATTCCCATAGTCTAGAAGGCTGGGTTTCTGGACTAGCAAAATTGCTCTTTCCGTAATCATTGCCAATAATGCAAGAGGGGCGTGTGTGTGTGTGTGTGTGTGTGTGTGTGTGTGTGTGTGTGTGTGAGAGATAGGCATTCTTTTACCATGGAGTAGTGTCCAACCTGAGCTTTGTTGTGGCATACAATGATGGAGTGATTTCAGGCCCCTCAAGTTTGATTACATAGTAAACGGCCTTGCTGTTCCCAGGGAGAAAGTCTGAGGTCTACAGCAACTAGAGGAGCATATGTGTAAAGGTCAGAGGATCTAAACGATGCATGTAAAAGACACCGACTCAACCCTGGAACTGAGTAGTCAGCTCTACATTTCTAGAGGAGAGCAAGGAGTGAGTGAGGAGTCCCTGACCAGGACAAGGGAGGGCAGAGAGAGCAACTAGGACCAGGTGGACAAATGGGCGAAAAGGAAACACAGAGAAAGGTGGAGTTAAGAACAAAGCTGGGCTCCTTTGAAGGGAGGCTCTGAGTTTTCCTTTGATTTTTCTCATCTAGGGAGAAAGCCTGGCTAATACTAGTGAGGAACTGATCAGTAAAATTACAGGTAAGTTGATCTTCTTTTTAAATTCCCAACATTATAGAAACATATCCCCTGTAATTTCTCTGTGCTACTGAAAGCCAGTTGGTTTGAATATACATTTTGGACCATTTTAAAGAATAACTATAGAAGTAAGAAGTCATAAAATACTGAGAATATTAGGTTTTACTAAATATATATCAGGGTTTGAGAGTATGCTTTCCAATTACAATCTCTCTCTCTCTCTGTTTCTCTCTCTCTCTCTTACTCTTTTTTGTTATGTACCTTATGTTTGTCAAGTAGTTGCTGGATTTCCTCTTTGGAAGACACGATGATTTTCTGGTCTCCTGCCATCTTCTCCTGACCAGTTTCTAGCAAGTCAGCCAGATCTTGCAGGGCCCTCTCATACTGACTCTTGAGTGTAAGGTTCTGGTTCAGGCCACTCCTCCGAGAGCCAATGGTCATCATCAGCTCATCATACATGTCCTAAGAGGCAGAGACCACAAGACTCACTCTCAATTCATATTCTGGCAACTCTCTAAAGGCATATGAACTATGAACGCACTAAGCCCAAGACCCAACCAAGAAAACACCTTCAGGGATGTGCCCTGTGGAAATGCTCCGCTTGTAGGCCATCTGCTTGTCTTTCCTATGAGCCTTACTTTGAAAACACGTTTCACAAAAAAATAACCTTTGGACCTTTATTCTCATGCCTGTGATATATTTGCTGTGACTTTACAGTGTCGTGATACCTGGTAGTTCAAGTTCTTTCATTAATCTTATTTGGTATTCTTATCTTTCTGTTTTAAATTTTATTTTATTTTTAACTGACAATAAAGCACAATGGAGAAACTGAAAAAAAACTGAATTGATAAAAATGTAAGTATGAAGTGACTGAGTAAAAAGATAAAATAAATATTCAATAAATAATGTGGAAATAACTCAACTCTTTGAAGAAAAATAATGTCTTATCTCATGGCACATATCGAAATGTAATTTAGATTGACTACAAAATAAAAATTTAGTAAGTTAAAATATGAAAGGAAAAAAGATGTGTCTACAAAAAGTAAGCTTAATATTTTAAGATTTTAAAGGATATGAAAAAGTATCTCCTAGAAATGATATATGAGGGAGATTTGACAACTGTTTTCAAATATTAATTGTTTATGATGAAATGTGGGGTAAAACTGTTGAAAAAGTGTCCACGGGGCTGAGGGACATGTCATAGAAAATGTAATTCCCATTTAATTTCAGAGCAACTGAATATAGTATACTTAACATTTTCCTGCTAAATAACAATCATATTTGGGACTATCCATCAAACAAAGAGCTAGAGAAATAGGCAAGTTTAATGTGAGCAGAAAGAATCACAAACTTAAGAAGGCAATATTTTTGCCAAATGTGGTGGGGTAAATAACTATTTAAACTGGAAAGACATTTTAGGAGATGATGACACACCAAACACAAAATTTATTTGAGGCATATGGACCTGATTAACATATCACATTAAGGTTCAGCCTGCCAAAATGGCTCGATCTGGAAAAGTTCAATTTTAATGCCTATTTACGGCAATGACATTTGACTCTTACACCTGATGCTTAAGTGCTGTCGGAAAACTGTCTAAAAAAGTACAAAGTGGGGGTGGTGGGCTTATGACATTATGAAATGTTAGATAAAGGAGAGATACAGTTAAAATAAAAATTTTTTTTGTTTATAAGGCCTATTTTGTTTTCTCAAAGAAAGAACTCATAAGCCTGTACTGGACTGAGGTTACAAATTCTCAATAGTCCTGCATACAGAGAAAATCTAACATGTGTGTCTGTGTGACCATACATAATTGTACACAATTTCTTCTTGATCGAACATAACTGCATTGCCTAGCTGATGCTAAATTTTGCCGGTTTAATATCCAAAGATGTTCTTCTTACCCCAATATCAGATTCTTGCCTAAATGTCAGATCTAGGAAAGGAAATTAACCCAAAGCATTATTCTCTATTCCTGAAAGGATGATAGGAAGTCTGCTTAGATTTCAACTACCTTCCACTTTAATTTTTGTTGTTGTTGTAGTTCTAGAATGGAAACAATGCCTCCGCTCCTTTCAAACATATACGGAGGATAAACTATAGTTCTTATCTTAGAAAAAAACACTTTCTAAAAAGTATTACTTTGATTATTTGCTTTTTAAAATAGTTTTGAAGAGAGAGTGCAATACAAGGATAGATACCACTTTTTAAAATTTTTCTAGCTAGGATTAAAAATTATTCTATTTTCTACAGTAGAAAATAATATGCTACAACTAAACTATACTGCAATGCTTAACCATGAGAATAATAATAAAGTAACTGTCAGAAAAACATATAAATCTTAGAAGCATGAAAACAACTCACTTCCTTGTACTAAACATGTTAAGCTTCAGAAAATTTTCTAAGAGTTACTTGGCAGAAAGGTTAGGACCTAAGTGGCATGAATTTTATAAAGAAAGCCTAGAAAAATAAAGAAAGTGATTTTTTCTGCAGGGGTTCGATGTACCCCTGCAGCTGAATACTACTGGCTGAAGGCTGTACCTGGAGCTTGGAGAGTTCTTGCATGGACGGCTGCTCAATCTGTAACTTGTCACCACGTCTCTTTAATTCAATGATTCCTGCATCCAATTCTTTGAGTCCATCTTCAGCCTGTTGTATTGCCTAGGTAAGATCCATGACATTTTATTAAAACTCCCACGAACAATTTCCCCACGGAAGATGTGATTATTGTGCTTCTTTCTGTGTTCCTCCTCTCCACATAAAACATTCTCAATATATACAAAAGGAATTATTTCAATGAAACAAACAAACCAAAAGCCATGTTTACAGACTATATAGAAAAGAGAAGAAGGCCCGTTATTAGTACAGAGCAGTTATCTTACAGATAATGAGGCAGGAGAAAGTCAGGGTAGAGGGCTGGGAGAAGGATGTCTTGCTTAAATAAAAAAGGGATTTTTTGAAAAGCAACACTTAAAGAAAAAGGAGCATGATTTAGGACATAGTTAATAAAAGGTATTTGCCTGAGGTTTTCTAAGGGACCATGTTCTGCTGCCCTTGAAACGTAGTTGTGAGCATCTTTGGAGAGAGATTCAGCGAGGCAACAAAAAGTATATTACAGCATGGTCAAGGAACCTGTGCTTCTTGTTGTGAAGTGGAAAATCAATCAACAAGTGTTCAAGTGGCAGTTACTGCTAAGCCTTGTCTTCCCAGTGTGAGGTCTGTAGAAGCAGAACAAGATCTCATCCTGTCCTTCAAGGAGCTGATGGTCCGGTTAGGAAGCCAGAGTAAACAGAAAAATAAAGCAAGGCTGACTATCAGTAAGTACTAAACTCGATAATGCAACGCATCCCCATTAGTGGAGATTAGAGAAGGGAGACACCAGCCCACAACCCCTGGAGCAGGCATTTGGAAAGAGGGCAACAGAGGTTGCCCCTGAAGGAGGACAAAAACAAGACTCCAGATGGCAGATGAAACACATGTGTCCAGTGTCCTCTTTCCTGAAAACCCCCTACAGCCAGAGTGAGTATTTTGTTTGCTTGTTTTTGGCATATTTTTTCCCCATAAATCTAAAAGGACAAGGGAACAGAAAAGCAAACAATGCTAACAATATGTTGGGAGCTAGAAGTCAGAAGAATACATGATAATTGGCTTAGGAAATCTGGGGAAGCTGAATTCTAAACCAGTGGAGGATCTCCACCACCCAATTCAGAGCAACAGAAATCTCCAGAACTCTGGGTGAAGTGAGCTGGGGTGCTAAGTAAGGAGGGTTAGTGAAGAGCTGCTTAAAGGACAGTTAACCCACAGATGCCCCTCCTTATTCCATACTGTCCCTTTTTCTTCCCGTGTAAAAGACTGAAAGTTTGTTTTCTGGAGAAGGTCAAACAGACTGAGGGACACTGGACACAGCTGTGAGCTTGAATGCTGGACTGAAAGCAAGGTATGAAATAACTGGATGCTCCCTGAATGCTGAATGTGGGGCCCCTGAGTCTTCTCTTCCTGGAGCAAGAAGGGCTGCAGCCAGGGCTCTAATCTCCAGACAGGAGAGGGAAAAGTATCTGAAAACACCAATAAGACAGGCCTGACAATTTGACAGAAGGATTCTCTAACAAATAAATGGTCCACAGAGACCATCCTGCAGGAACTCTTGAAATTGTCATGTTCCATCCACACACAGAGTTCCCTTTCAGCTGTTTAGTCCTCCATCCTAAACCTGAATAGATAACAAAAGATTTCAATATGCCTTTCGATGACATGAAAGATGGGGACTAACAGAAGCAAACAAATAAAAGCAAGCTGGAGGAAAACAAATTATACAGGAAAAGTAGAACTTCAAACATTAAAACCATTAATACACCCAGAAAGAGATAAACGATAATGTATTCATTAAAAAAAAAATAAAAAATACTACAAAAAGGATCATTCAGAGAACCAAAACGAATTCTGGGAAAATTAAATACAAGAGAGCAGAAATGCCAAACTCAGTATAAGGGTCTGGAGTTGAAATTGAGGACGTTTCTAAAAAAGCAGAGCAAAAACACAGAGAAAGGGCTCTTGGTAAGACAATTCAAGGATTGAACCAGAGTAGCTGACAAAAAGGAGTTCTCCAGAAAAGAAGGCAGGTAAAATGGAGGAAAGAAACATATTAAATAAATCACTAGAACATTTTCCAGAACAGAGAGATGAGAGCTGCCAAATCAGAAGAGCCCCTTGAGCTCCCCGCCCAGCGGATAAAAATAGATCCTCCCCAAGGCGTGTGATTGTGAAATTTCAGGACACTGGAAACCTTTGGGAATTAGAATGTCTTTAGATTCCTTAAGACAACACTGGGAGCTAGAAAACAATGGACAAAAAGCCTTGAAACTCCAAAAGAATTCATATTCAACAAATGACCCTGAAGGATGACATAAAAATAGCAAAGTGATCAATAAAGTGTGAACATGGTATAAGAACATTTTCAGACATACATCTGGAAAAATACACTTATCATACACCCTTTCTAAGAAAGGACATGCACTAACCAAACAAGGAAGCAATGCAGTAAAGAGAAAGACTTGGGATTCAGAAGAGAGAAGATCCAACATAGGAAGAAATGAAGGGATTCTCAGGATGGTGGTGAAGGGAGATCCAGGAAGACAACTGTGCACCAGGGTGATGAGGCAAGGGAACTGCTCTGGATTGGAACAGCACGACTCAAGAGACGACTACATTGAGTGAGGTGTGTCTTCCCCATGCCTTCTGCTATTATTGCCTTTTTAATCTAAGTTGGCTAGGCACGGAATTAGCACGTTCATTAGTTGCGTTCCATTTATTCAAAGAAAAAAAACTAATTGGTTATTTCTTCATCTGTGACATTCAGTTACATTGGTCAAAAATTAGTGAAAATGATTGCTTGTGATCATACATATCTTATAATTCATATTAGAAATCCAAAGCAAGTCAGCACTACATTTGCTCCAGTCTTTTCTGGAATCACACATTATAAGCCAAGAAAAAAAAAAGGTCCCTTCATGTGGAAGATATGACAGAAAATAAAGAGATTTTTAATGGGGGGAAATGAGAAATCTCTTTAAAAAGCAGATGAAATTATGGTCAAGAAAAACGCACAGCCGGATGCAGTGGCTCACACCCATAATCCCAACACTTTGGGAGGCTGAGGCAGGAGAACTGCATGAGCCCAGGAGTACAAGACCAGTCTGGGCAACAAAGTGAGACCCTGTCTCTATATTTTTTTATATATACACACACACACACACACACACACACACGTATATACATATATATACACACACATATTTTTAAAAATAATTAAATAAAAAGAAAAATGCACACTCACAATTTTGAAAACTATTTTAGATTCCTTAAGACAACACTGGGAGCTAGAACACAATGGAGAAAAAGCCTTGAAACTATTTTGGGAGGTGTTAACACACACACACCCACACACACACATTATATGTCAGATGATTCTCTATAGTCTATCCATAGATTCCTGGGAAGTTCACTGAAATTAAATCAGAAAATTCTATTCAAACACATACTTTTCATAATTACTTAGCTTATGAAACAGGAGATATTCTAACATCCCTCCCATTTCTTCTATGCTCCCCATTTTCATGCCACCATGCCAGTTTTGGTTCTCATTCTTTCTCTTCAGTACAGCTACATGAAGCCTCATGATGGGTCTCCTGTTTCATGACCCTGTGCTGTCATGTGAACTATCCAGAAGCAAGATCTACAACTGCCATTCATTTTTACCTGCAAACATCCCCTACAACTTTCCATGGCCAGGGATCTCCCAGCTGAGTCTAAACACCCAAAAGTGCACAAGATGATCTACCAGGATGAAACACTACATCTTTCATTTATATTCAACCACATTCATTTTCTATTTTGGTTGCAGCATGTACACAAACAAAAATTGAAAATAAATGTGGCTGAATTTAATTATGATTTATAACATAAATTGCTTATAATTTATAAATAAATAAAAATATATACATTTATGCTGCGTATTTATTTCCTTTTTTTTTTTAGCTAATGAGGCATGCAACAAATAAAGTGTATAGGTAACTAGTTTATAGAATAAAGTCCAAAGTCTCACATTCAACAAGCCCTACAAACTGCCTTAAATTTACATATCCAATCTTGTTTGTCCTCAGCCACATTCATTTATCTTAAATTCAGGATTACCTGTGTTTCTCCCTAAGTGCTCAGAAATCTCTAACAATTTGTGCCTTTATTCTTGCTGTCCTCTTTACTGCGATAGCTTTCTTTCCTGTCATTGTGTGTCCAAACTCTCAAGTTCAGTTCAAATTTCCCTCTACAAAGCGTCCCTAATCCTACCCCTGCTGGAGGTCAGAAGGGTCTGAGTATCCACAGTGCTTTGTCAGTACCTGTCCCAGGACAGTTTGACTTTCTGCCCTGTGTCATTGAGGTTCATACCTAATCTCATCATTGGGTGGAAAACTCCTTCAGGTCAGCATCTGCCACGGATACCTTTTCCCAGCTCACATTTCCTAGTTCTGTGCAGATGTAAGTGACAGAGTCAATGTCACCTGGTATGTTATTCAAACCCAGTACTCAAAAACAAAAATACTACAAACAAAAGTGCTACTGTGAGCCATTAATCTTTCATAGAATATTTAAAATTTCACAGTAAGTCATATCTCCTCGATGCATTTTCTCTTCTAGGAAAAGGCAGCTATAAATACCTCTATTTGTTCTGCTACGGGTTGTTCAAATACATTTGCCAGTTTCTGCAGAATGATGTATTTGTTGTCAGCCAGTGATGTAAACAGCACTTTCAGATCATTCTAAGGAGGAAAGCAACAGGAAAACTCAAAATGTGTAACAGGGAATTCGAAATACTTGTAAATATAACACAGATTCTAACAAATAATATCGAGGCATAGAAATTTAATTTCCAGGAGAAACAATACTGTGCTATGGGAAGGTAAAAGGAACTGGTAACAATTTGCTTATGTGCTAAAACTGACTCCTGAAGAATCTGTTACCCAAAGTATTTTCTACTTAATACAAATGAAGCTGAACCATACATGTAAAAAGCAATGCTTGTCACTCTAATCTCATTACATCTGAAATAAATGAGCACATTCAAATATTGCAAAGAAATATTATGTTAATGGCTCTTATCTAGGGAAATAACCTGTAGGCGTTATCCTGATTTGGGAAATAATATGATTCTTTTTTTTTTTTTTGAGATGGAGTCTCACTCTGTCGCCCAGGCTGGAGTGCAGTGGCGCCATCTCAGCTCACTGCAAGCTCCAGCTCCCGGGTTCATGCCATTCTCCTGCCTCAGCCTCCAAGTAGCTGTAGCTGGGACTACAGGCACCCGCCACCACGCCTGGCTAATTTTTTGCATTTTTTTAGTAGAGATGGGGTTTCACCGTGTTAGCCAGGATGGTCTCGATCTCCTGACCTTGTGATCCACCCACCTTGGCCTCCCAAAGTGCTGGGATTATAGGCGTGAGCCACCACGCCCGGCCTATGATTCCTAAGAATCATGATTTCCACTTTGCTCTCTCCTCTCCTCCTATTACTCTATTAGTTTCTTCTTCTATTTTTGGAGAATTTGCACAAGCTTTTAAAAAGACATTCGGAAGTTTAGAAAATAAATATTATCCATGATGACCAAAAACATGTGAAGAGACAACACAAAAAGATCTTGTTAGGTATTTTGTTCAAAAATATTACTCATTTAAATGTCCAAATATATTCATATTGAGTTAGATTTGTACAAAAAGGAGACAACTATTAGAATGTTGGTGCTTAATTCCAGAGGAAATAATTAGAAGAATATTTAAATTATAAAAAATTAGGCCAGATGCAGTGGTTCATCTCTGCACCCACCAGAATTTTGGGTGCCTGAGGCAGATCACTTGAGGCCAGGAGTTCAAGAGCAGCCTGGGCAACAAAGTGCACCTGGTCTCTACAAAAAGTTTTTTTAAAAAAAATAAGTGGACACAGTGGCATGCCTGTAGTCCTGTTTACTTGGGAGGCTGAAGTGGAAGGATCCCTTGAGTTCAGGAGTTTGAGGTTGCAGTGAGCTACAATCATGCCACTACATGCTAGCCTGGGTGACCTTATCTCAAAAAAACAAAAAATTATTTTTTTTCTCTAAAATATCAACAAATAAGTTCTATTTCATAATAGTCAGCAAACATATATTCATCAGAGGTTAAAGCTCAACTCAGGACCTCTTCACCAGGGCCTGATCACACATATCACCTACATGCAATCATTCTGACTGTCTAATGAGGAGAAGGATAATCGTACCAAGAAAAATATCTATAAGAACACGTGAAGGCTTTATAATGCAAATTCAGGTCTTAAAAGCCAAATAATGGGTGCATTATGCAGTAAAAAATATAAAATTGAAAATATAGTGCTGAACATGAGAACTAGAATAGTTGCCACTAACCAAACTCAAAGCAACCTGCAAGCCTAGTGGCTAACTAAATAGGAAATTATAATAACAGCCCTGGAAAAATACTAGAAATAATAGTTTTACATATGAGTTACTAGGTCTGTATCATTCAACTGTGTTCAGGGTAAGGTCACGTGGGCCACTAAAACCATCACACATTTATCTGTTTTTAAGCCTAGTAAAAGATGTCCTGCATTCATTTGAACAGAAGCCTACATTATCTACATATGTATGTATAATGACATTAGTCCAGTTAATCTAAATGAGTAGCTAAGCATATATAACATAACATGGGTTAGAAATGAAGAGTGCATATATAGATTTTCCATATGCCATTTTTATGCTTTGTTATGTTTTGTTTTGAGACAGAGTCTCACTCTGTCACTCAGGCTGGAGTGCAGCGGTGCGATCTCGGCTCACTGGAACCTCTGCCTTCTGGGTTCAAGCAATTCTCCTGCCTCAGCCTCCCAAGTAGCTGGGACTACAGGCACCCACCACCACGTCTGGCTAATTTTTTGTATTTTTAGTAGATATGGGGTTTCACCATGTTGTCCAGGCTGGTCGCGAACTCCAGAGTTCAGGTGATCCACCCGCCTCGGCCTCCCAAGGTGCTGGGATTACAGGGGTAAGCCACCACGCCCGGCCCATTTGTATGTTTTTAATAGCATATTTTCTCCCTTAACTATGTTCTACTCAGGGTAATAGGAAACACAGAGTTCATATTTCTGGAAGTCAGACTAATTATTGGGAGAGACTAACCAAGAAGATAGTAAAGCAAAGAATATGATTGAGTTTAAAATTACTAAATAAACATTTTAAGAGATACTAGAAATCACATGGATAATGACATTTTCTTAAAAATAAAAATGCAAAGAATTTAACTATTTTTGTATTATCACACTTGTGATACAACAGGATAATTAAGGTATCCATATATTACAAACATAAAATACATCACTTTTTTTTTCTTATAGTCACTGGAATTATTGGCAGGGCAAAAAAGAGCAGGATTCTAGCCATTGAGAAACAGATTTGTAGAAAGTTACAGGCTTAAAAACCAGTTGTGTCCAGGCATAGTGGTTCACACCTGTAATCCCAGCACATTGGGCGGTAGAGGCAGGCAGATGACCTGAGGTCAGGAGTTTGAGACCAGCCTGGTCAATATACAGTGAAAGCCCATCTCTACTAAAAAATACAAAAATTAGCTGTGGGGGAATGGCGCGCATGCCTGTAGTTCCAGCTACTTGGGAAGCTGAGGCAGAAGAATCGCTTGAACCTGGGAGGCGGAGGTTGCAGTGAGCCAAGATCTCCCCATTGCACTCCAGCCTGGGCAACAAGAGCAAAACTCTGTCTCAAAAATAAATAAATAAATAAATAACAAAATAAATAAAATCAGTTGTGCTGCCTCACTCATTCATTAAAGAATTCTTTACTTCATTTTCCAGTTTTTAAAATAATTTGAAATCCACAATTATATGTTTGAGGAATTCATTTGAGGTTACATCCATCGGTAAAATTTTTAAAAATACAAAATAGTTCATAACTAACTTTATCATGATTCTATATATGTAATGTACATCTACATAACATCTACGCATCCTCTCAAATAGCCTTTTTGGTAGAGAATAATGTTAGCAGTCTGGCAAAAGCTAATCCTCAAAGATTAAATGCAGAATGAAGGCATACCCTTCCAGTAACTGCTGAGGATTGACAGCATACCAGGTGTTTGGTGCAAAGTTAAAAAAAAAAAAAAAAAGAAAATGGTTTGTGACTTGACCTTTAATTAAGTTAACATTGGAAACTTTCCCTCAACTAAATTGGAACACAAATATTTTGAAATGTCTTTTTGTTCGTGATCTGGCCACCAACAAATAGAAACTTGTTGGCAGAAGAAAAATAGAGAATGTGATTTAAAGAGAATTCCATGATTCTCTTAGATCCTTCAAACGAAACGAGTTCCAGAGCATTCATGCCTAATTCGTATTTTACTGTGATTGGTGATAACTACTAATAAAATGTAAAAGTATGAAAGTACTAAAGATACTAAATGCAATTCACGAAAGATATGGGGAATGAGAGCAAAAGGGACTGCTGAGGTATTCAGGGATTCTGACTTGATCATCTTGGGGGTAGAAACTAACAGGGAAGACTGCTGGAGAGCAGTGCCACTGACTCAGGGACAACACTGAGTTGCTGGTGGTACCATCAACTGTCAAAGGATATTGGATAAAATTTAAGAGACTCTAATGAAGGCCCACATTCTCCATCTTCCCTGAGATCACCCTAATATGATAAAATACAAAAAAAAAAAAATTATTTGAGTAAAATCCTGGCTGTAGTTCTTAATGATTGAGTAACATTGAAGTAATTTAATCTTTCTCTTGGTTTTAGATCCTATATCTCTTATAATACTATCATTAATAACAATAACAACACTTGCTGAGTACTTACTATGTATCAGGCACTGTTCAGAGTATTTGAAACACAACTCAACTCATTTCATCCTCACCACAGTCTATGAGGCAATTAATATGAGTATGATTTGACAGTTGAGGATACCAAGGTTCAGGAAAGTCAAGCTGCTAAAGTTATACAGCAGTAAGTTACAACGCCAGAATATGAACTCAGACTATTAGCTTCGGAGACTACATGTTTAATTTTTACTGTTCTGACTTTGCAAAATTAATATTAGAACAATGTTTGAAGGATGTTGCAAAGATTAAAGCCAAGGAATATGAGAAAATATTTTGTGAATAAAAAAATGAAACTCATATGTTTGTGATAGTTTTACTCTGTGGTTTTAAGAATGTAGACTACCGGAAGGCAGTGGTAATTTGTGCCTCTGAATGAATGTCATAAAAATTCCGTGTTTCTTGGTTAATGCTACATTTATTTGACACTTTGTAGTATTTTGGTTTTCTTGCAAATCAAAACTCTACATTAAACTCTTGGCCCTAATGACATGTCTCTATTTTATAAAATCTTTCATGATGGTTAAAAATAATATACAATTAAAACTTATGTATTCCCAAAGGGTGCTTTTTATTAGAAATGAAAAATCAGCACTAAAAGTTTATCAGCAGCTTTTGCATTTGTTCCAGTATATAGTCATAGGAAAAGTTTCCTAAGCATGCATAAGAATTCTAATATGGGGCTAAAAGGCAGTAAGTCTGAGGAGTTAGGATTGGAAAGCAATGTAATGCATTTTAACACAGGTAAAAGTAATTAGACCACATTCACTTTCAAAGACTCTTAGGTACTACAGTCTATGGCCCTTTCTATATTCCAACATTTTCTGCATACACTTTTTTTTTTTTTTTTTTTTTTGAGACAGAGTCTCGCTCTGTTGCCCAGGCTGGAGTGCAGTGGCCGGATCTCAGCTAACTGCAAGCTCCGCCTCCCAGGTTTACGCCATTCTCCTGCCTCAGCCTCCCGAGTAGCTGGGACTACAGGTGCCTGCCACCTCGCTCGGCTAGATTTTTGTGTTTTTTAGTAGAGACGGGGTTTCACCATGTTAGCCAGGACGGTCTCGATCTCCTGACCTTGTATCCGCCTGTCTCGGTCTCCCAAAGTGCTGGGATTACAGGCTTGAGCCAACGCACCTGGCCTTTTTTTTTTTTTTTTTTTTTTGAGATGGAGTCTTGCTCTGTTGCCTACACTGGAGTGCAGTGCCGTGATCTCGGCTCACTGCTACCTCTGCCTCCTGGGTTCAAGCGATGATCCTGCCTCAGCCTCCAAGTAGCTGGGATTACAGGCCTGCACCACCACACCCTGTTAATTTCTGTATTTTAGTAGAGATGAGTTGCAATGCACTATGTTGGCCAAGCTGGTCTCAAACTCCTGACCCCAAATGATTTGCCTGCCTTGGCCTCCCAAAGTGCTGGGATCATGGGCATGAGCCACCATACCCGGCCATTTTCTGCATATTCTTTCCCAGTGTGTTTAAGCTCCAGTATTAGCAACTAAAAATTATAATCATAAAGAGCCATAAATTTGACTTTTATTGATTGAATTTATAATTCTATTCCGTCCTTAGTTTGAAGTGGGTGGTTTTCTCAACCTTCCATTTCTAGGAGCAAAAAATCTTTAGTTTCTAATCCTTTAATTCAACCCCCTTCATTTTCTACAAAGCTCTCGTTCTTCATTATACATTTAAAAAAACAACAACCAGGTACGTAACACAGACTCATGACTGACTATTATTGAATACCTAAAGAATGGTCAACTATCCTTTGACAATGTCTTACTTACCTGGAAATTTAGTATTTGCTGAAGTCTTTCTTTCATCTGATGACATCGTTGATTCACTACTGAGTCTAGCAAGGATAACCTGCCCAAAAGACAACCCAAAGTATCTTCAATAACATCTCGATTATCACCATTCTCTGGAAAAGCTTGCGAAAACAAGTTTTTGTTCTTATCCATTTCTTCAGACATTTCCTTAATGTCTTTGGCAAGAATCTAGAGGTGATAAAAGGGCATTTTTCAGTGTTTAGACACATGAATTGATATGCAAATCAAGTTATTTTCTCATAGAAAGTCAACTAAATCTCTCTGGTTGCTTAGTAATAATTAGACCTAAGACAACTGGAACCTCTTTCAAATACTTCTATACATTTCAGGCAAGTTGCTCTCAGGGACTTTACCTCATTCACTAGTAATAATGAGCACTGTAAAGTGCTATTTAGGAATTTGGTACTTTTTTTAAGCATGTGTTTCATATTTGGAAGATATGTGATACATAATAGTGTTTCTACAGAGTTTCCCATTTTTCCCTCTTACATACACAAGACAAAGAATGAAAATGCAAACTAGAAATATTCTGCATTCAAGCAATGATGTTCTGCATTATTAGAATTGTTTTATGTTTGACTTTCTTTATGTATAAAATTAATTATCCCATCAAAACGTCAAGTGCTTTGTAACATTATACACACACAGGCAGAAACTACTAAACTTACCTCTTGGTTGAAGAGACAAGTTTCTGTTTCTTCTGGTAAAAGTGCCGTGGCAACAAATAAACGTTCTTCAACATCATCCAACCAAGTAGAGGTGGCTGAGACCCCATCATATAACTTCTGCTCCAAGTGTATACTCTGCCTCTTTGTCCCTCCACTCTGGGAAACACACAACAGGGTCAAATAATCAATTTCAGTTTTTGAAAATCCGGGAAAAATATCAGGATGGGGCCAGGCACGGTGCTCACACCTGTAACCTGAGCACTTTGGTAGCCCAAGGGAGACAGATCACTTGAGGTCAGGAGTTCAAGACTGGCCTGGCCAATATGGTGAAACTCCATATGTACTAAAAAATACAAAAATTAGCCAGGCATGGTGGCATGTGCCTGTAATCCCAGCTTCTTAGGAGGCTAAAACATGAGAATCACTTGAACCCAGGAGGTGGAGGTTATAGTGAGCCAAGATTGTGCCACTGCACTCCAGCCTGCGTGACCGTACAAGACTGTCTGAAAAAATAAAATAAAATAAAATATAAAAGAAGAAACAGGATGGGCCTCCAGGGTCCAGTGACTCTTTGTTTCAGCACTCATCCCCAGGGTTGGGTCTCAATTCATGCTCAGGGGTGGATGGAACAGCCTCACAGAGGCCACGCAAATCAATACAAGCAAAACACGGCTCTTATAAACCAAGCCAAACACACTGATAACACAGCCTTACCTGGGATGAAACCTCCTCGAAGGCCTGGTTCAGTCCATCTAGCAAAGACGTAACTGCAGATTTATCTTGGATCGGCACGTCCCCTTTGTACAGCGGCACACCAGACAAGAGTCGATTTGGCCTGCTATAAAGCTGTAGGCAAACAAAGGCAGCTTGTTGAAGAGCATATGCATTATGTCCCAGTTTTCTCATTTGGAAATGCACACTGAAATAGATGCTGGAAAAACTGTCCGTAACAAAATTTCTTCTAATAACTTCTACAACATACCATTTCCACTGAACACGGTGGCTAGATGCATCAATGGCAATGTTTCCATGGATGGATTTTTTTTTTTTTTTAAGCAGTGGAAAAAAAATGCCTGAGAGATAGGAAGAATAAGTTCTGGTGTTCTATTACACAGGAGGTCAAACATAGTTAACAATAACATATTGTATATCTCAATAGCTAGAAGAGAGGATTTTGAATCTCCCTACCACAAAGTGATAGATGTTTGAGATGATGAGTCTGCTAATTACCATGACTTGATCATTACACACTATATACATGTATCTAAACATCACACTGTACACCAGAAATATGTACAAATATTATGTACAAATAAAATAAAGCAGGCCACCCACGATGGCTCATGCCTGTAATCACAGCACTCTGGGAGGCTGAGGTGGGCAGATCATTTGAGGCCAGGAGTTCAAGACCAGCCTGGCCAACATGGCGAAACCCTGTCTCTACTAAAAATACAAAAATTAGCCAGTTGTGGTGGCACACACCTACAATCCCAGCAATTCAGGTGACTGAGGCACGAGAATCGCTTGAACCCAGAGGCAGAAATTGCAGTGAGCTGAGATCACACCACTGCACTCCAGCCTGGGCAACAGAGCAAGACCCTGCTTCAAAACAAACAAAAGGTGACATTATAAAAAAGAAAATTAAATTAAAAGGTGGCTTGCAAATTTTATGAAACAAACAACATTAAGGCACAAATAAATTAGAAACAGAAAGGATGAGAACAGACATTGCTGAAAATGGAATCACTGGCATAGAGAAAAAACTTGCAATAATCAGATGAAAAGCAAATCCGAATTTTAAAAAACAGAGATCAGTACAACTAAAAAGAAGTCAATAGGTATAGAAAAAAGATGATCTAACACAAGGATAATTGATGTCCCTGAAGCAGAGATATAATAAATACAGCATAAAATACATCTCATACCAAAAAATTCCCTACAATTAATAAAAAAGCAAACCTTGATTCTTAAATATAAAAAAGTACATTGTGTCACAGGAAAAATATGATTGGAGAACACTCAATATCAGACATAGCCTAGATAAGCTGTTGAAACTTAAAAAAAAACTAAATAATTCTCCTGGCATCCATACAGAGAACAACAAAAAAATAAATAAGGGAAAAAATCGTAGACTGATGTTAGATTTTTCTAAAGCTTCATTCAATGCCAGAAGACAAAAACAAATATAGATACAAATTCTGAAGGGATAAAAGTATGACAGAAAAATGCCCATCAAATATAGAGACAACTGGCTGATACTCCCAAATATGATAGAACCTGAGTTTTCTTGAAAAAAATTACTTGACAATGGAATTAATCCCTGAGAGCTGGATCAAAATAAAAAATTTAGGAATTAAAAAGATATGCTAAAAGGATTGGTTATGAGCACTAAGGAATTTAAAGATTAAATTGATTTACAGTATATGGGAATTGTTAATTGCTCTTTTTCATTTTCATCTTTGCACTTGGATGCATTATGTGAATTATTATAATGAATATATGTAATTTTTCAAAATAAGAGTAATTTTTCTTAAAATTGACTAAATAAGAAAGTTATTAGCAATCATAAAAAAATCTTACCACAGCTTTCCTCTCAACTTTTCTTCTTGGTTTTAGCAACACCTATAGTGAAATAATCCATCCTAAATACAAGACCTAGGCTGATCTCTTTGCTTTCATTATTAGCTCTATTTCCCCTAAACTCTTTTATGTGTACATATGGCTTCCCAATAAAGGCAATGATAGGGTGTAGCATTCAAACTTTTGATCATGTTTTCAATCACTCAGTCCCCTTTTTTTTTTTGAGATAGAGTCTTGCTCTGTCACCCAGGCTAGAGTGCAGTGGTACGATCTCAGCACACTGCAACTTCTGCCTCCTGGGTTCAAGTGATTTTCCTGTCTCAGCCTCCCAAATAGCTGGGATTACAGGTGTGCACCACCATGTGCAGCTAATTTTCGTATTTTTAGTAGAGACAGGGTTTCCCCATGTTGGCCAGGCTGGTCTTGAGCTCCTGACCTCATGCGATCTGCCCACCTCAGCCTCCCAAAGTGTTGGGAATACATGTGTGAACCACTGTACCTGGCCATCAGTCTCTTTTGACTTTTCAAAATACCTCTTCACCTTTCAGGCTGACTACTCATGATCCTGTAAATATGCCAAGCCCATTCCCCATTGCAGCTGGGATATCCACCACCCAGCATCCCCTTAAAATCTGCTACTTTAATTTCCATACCTATCATAGCAACTTTTGACTATTTTTTCTTAACCTTTGTTTCCTTTAAATTCCTGCTCATGGATCCTGTCATAGTTGCCTAATTTTTCTTAGAAATGTATGTGCTATTTCCCTATTTGGGTTATAGGTTCCCAGAAGCAGGAGCTGTATTTCACCCTGAAGCCAAGAAGGTTGTTGTGCATGGAAGCACTAAATACATTGGAAGTAAACAGATTAAGAAAAATTGCTCTAAGAGATTAGTGCCCTTTGACCTAGAGAACTTTAGGCCAAAATGTACCTGTTTTTACATAGGAAAGTAGTAAGTATTTCTAGGGTACAAAATTGCCATTAAGGTAGTATGAAAGAGGAGGGACTTAGGTAACAGAGAGATTGGCCTCCTGATTCCAGATTCACTTCTTCTTAATCCCAAGACCCTCAGAAATTATCCAACCTCTCTAAGCCTCAGTTTCCAGGTCTACAACATAGAGATAATATTGGCCTCACCACAACGTTGTTAGCTATGTTAACACCTAGAACTTAAAACGTGTTCATTATATGATCACTCCCTTTCTGCCTGGAAACTGACAGCTAAATTGCTTCTTCCCTTCCTTTTCCTTCACCTTTTCACACCACAGAGAGGAAAACAACCTGTGAGGCACTTTGTGCAAATGACCAATGATTGCTGAAACAAAGCACTCAAATGCAAAAATGTCATTAAAAAAGAGCATTCAATGCTTTTATTTCTAATCCAAAGGCAAGGGAGATACAACGTGAATCTAAACTTGAACAGTCCAGGTATTGTGGAATGTCAGTGGCAGCAGGGCAAGGTTTGTTCAGTAAGCCCAGCATGGAGGACGCTGGAGTGTTGGCTCCGACTGAGAGCAAAAGCAGCTCTTGAAGATCAAAGAGGGTAATGGATGAGACCTCCAGGAGGTCTGTAGATGCCCAGTGAATCACACAGGTGCTTTATGAATGGAGAATAGTAAGCAAGCACAGAATCTAGACAATATCATACATTTCTCTAACTTAAGATAGTCAGAAAAGACTGCAGTCCCTGATTCAGAACTATACATACCTCTCCTATTCAAAGGATACTCGAACATGAAGGGAGAGCTAGCAGTCAAGTCCAGGAGATCCATATCAGGAAAAAGGAATTTGAGCTACGAGTCTGGGGAACATTTTAGCAGGGATTTGAGGAAGGATGAATTAAAACACAGGGAGGAGGTCCACACAAAAAGTATAGGGCACCATTTGCCAGGGTGGATATGATTCTGGGACAAGTGCTTCCGGGAATACAGTGCTTTCAGTTTCCCAGGGCAGAGCTGGTGACTATTTCCGCAGACAGAGGTAAAGCAGCCTCCTGGCCAGAGAGGGAAAGTGAGGGGGCAGAGAGTTCACAAAGCATCTGCTTTTATAAAAACAGAAGAGAAAGCATGGCTCTGGAGAGACGTATGCACGGCTACCCACAGATGACAGGACACCTCATGACCTTCAGACCACCAATCCCCAACCTTTTTGGCACCAGGGATTGGTTTCTTGGGGGCGGGAGTGACGGTTTCAGGATGAAACTGTTCCACCTCAGATCATCAGGCATTAAATTAGCATTAGAAGCGTGAAACCTAGATCCCTCGCATGCGCAGTTCACAATAGGGTTCACATTCCTACGAGAATCTAGTGCTGCCACTGATCTAACCAGGAGGCAGAGCTCAGGCAGTAACGCTCACCTGCCCACCGCTCACCTCTTGCTGAGAGGTCCAGTTCCTCACAGGCCACGGACCCGTACCTGTCTGCAGCCTGGGAGTTGCGCAGCCCTGCTTTAGACCGTCTCCTTCCACTTAACTCTGGCAGATTGCGCCTGCTTTCTAATGCCTACTTTGTCAGCTTCAGCCTTTCTCTCCTCCAGTTCACTGCAGTTATTGACACCCTTTGCTTCCAGTTCAGCCTCTCCCAGCCCCTAAGCTAGTTCTGGCCAGAGCCGAGAGAAGAGCAGCTTCCTCAGACCAACAGGAAAGGTTTTAGAATTTACTCCGATAATACTGCTGACTTGGAATGAGCCTAGATGGACGCTGCTGGTCCAGGACAAGGGACTAGTCTTGTATCTGAAGAATTCCTCTGGGCCACAGCTGTGGTAGGCATCCCAGGCTGGCTTGTGTTCCTGACTCCCTCATTTGCCCTCTAACTTTCTAATTCCTCTGACTTCCAGTTGTTCCCTGGCTTCTGCTTAGAGTGAAGTAATAGCCATTACCTGGAACCATCTGTTGCTGTCTTCAGTTCCCTTGGATTTGGCATGCCTGGTGGAACCAAGCCCGACATCACACAGTATCTCTCCCACGAACCAGCCTCGCAGATGGGTCCGTAACTATTCCAGCTGACCACTGGCTTCACTTCCCTACCCTAGACCCACTAACGTCCCAATATGTTTCTCATTAAGATCTCTTGAAATTATTAAATACTGGAAGTGGCAATGGAAAATAAGATGGCCTCACAATTGCATTCCAGATTTGTGGAAATCCTTCTGTCCTAGAGGTGCATATCCTTGATTTCCACCCTTACTTTTTCAAGTTTGCAAAACACACACAAAAAGAGGGCACTTAAAATGTAAGGGTTTAGGCTAATACGGAATCAGATATTAATCATCTTTGAGGAAAAATATTGTCTAGAAATCAAATTTTCACATATAAATATATAATTATGAAGGGAAATGTGAAATAGACTTGTTAAGAAAAATGTAGAGTGAAAAACTGGCTTCATGTCTTAGTTTGAAATTGATCATGAAAATTAAGATGATTGCACAGTTATAATCCCTCAGCATAAACTCTACATCTTTTATATTAGTTAATATATAATGTAAAATATTTGATACCACTTGCTCTTGTTCCTGTTCCAGAACATTCTGTAGTAGTTTCTGCTTGGTACTAAATTCTTGATGTAAGCTTTCCCATTTCATTCTCATCTGGTCTTCAGCGGATGATTTCTCCCCTTCCATCCCCAACTCCTGGGATAACACATCAGGTTTTTCGCTATTAGAAGAATAAATAATCTAAGTTTACAATGTGCACAAAAAAGTGATAAGATAGGTAACTTATTGTGTGTACCAGACCTGCTTCCTCAAATGAAATAAGATTACCTTGGTTATTAGCTTATGCTTTAAAAATAACGAAAATGTTTAGGCCAATCACAAAGCAACTATATTCCTACTCATTGATAAACTGAACCATGTGCAGAAGTGATACTTAAAAATGCACTGAATAAAAATAATTGTAACATTTGTAATAAAAAATTGTAGCACGATTACAGACTAGTATCCTTTGGCAAATAGCAGAAAAGTTAGTTCAAAACCTTAAAAATGTGTTTGTCTAGGGAGGGTTGCTATTATGAGTTCAGAGAAAATATAGGACACAGGAGGGCGGTGCAGGACACAGGAGGGTAGAAGAGGACACGGAGAGATAGTACAGGGCCTGGGAAGGTAGTACAGGACATTGGAAGGATTGTACGGGACCTGGGAAGGTAGTACAGGGCACGGAGGAATAGTGCAGGGCCTGGAAAGGTAGTATGGGACACGGAGAGATAGTACAGGGCCTGGGAAGGTAGTACAGGACACGGAGGGATACTACAGGGCCTGGGAAGGTAGTACAGGACACGGAGAGATAGTACAGGGCCTGGGAAGGTAGTACAGGACACGGAGGGATAGTACAGGACCTGGGAAGGTAGTACAGGACATGGAGGGATAGTACAGGATCTGGGAAGGTAGTACAGCACACGGAGGAATAGTACAGGGCCTGGGAAGGTAGTACAGGACACGGAGAGATAGTACAGGGCCTGGGAAGGTAGTACAGGACATGGAGGGATAGTACAGAGCCTGGGAAGGTAGTACAGGACATGGAGGGATAGTACTGGGCCTGGGAAGGTAGTACAGGACACGGAGAGATAGTACAGGGCCTGGGAAGGTAGTACAGGACATGGAGGGATAGTACTGGGCCTGGGAAGGTAGTACAGGACACGGAGAGATAGTACAGGGCCTGGGAAGGTAGTACAGGACACGGAGGGATAGTACAGGACCTCGGAAGGTAGTACAGGACATGGAGGGATAGTACAGGATCTGGGAAGGTAGTACAGCACACGGAGGAATAGTACAGGGCCTGGGAAGGTAGTACAGGACACAGAGAGATAATACAGGGCCTGGGAAGGTAGTACAGGACATGGAGAGATAGTACAGGGCCTGGGAAGGTAGTACAGGACATGGAGAGATAGTACTGGGCCTGGGAAGGTAGTACGGGACACAGAGAGATAGTACAGGGCCTGGGAAGGTAGTACAGGACATGGAGAGATAGTACTGGGCCTGGGAAGGTAGTACAGGGCACAGAGGAATAGTGCAGGGCCTGGGAAGGTAGTACAGGACATTGGAAGGATTGTACAGGACCTGGGAAGGTAGTACAGGACACGGAGAGATAGTACAGGGCCTGGGAAGGTAGTACAGGACATGGAGAGATAGTACTGGGCCTGGGAAGGTAGTACAGGGCACGGAGGAATAGTGCAGGGCCTGGGCCAGATAGTACAGGGCCTGGGAAGGTAGTACAGGACATTGGAAGGATTGTACAGGACCTGGGAAGGTAGTACAGGACATGGAGGGATAGTACAGGGCCTGGGAAGGTAGTACAGGACATGGGGGGACAGTACAGGGCCTGGGAAGGTAGTACAGGACATGCAGGGATAGTACTGGGCCTGGGAAGGTAGTACAGGACATGGAGGGATAGTACAGAGCCTGGGAAGGTAGTACAGGACACGGGAAGGATCGTACAGGACCTGGGAAGGTAGTACAGGACACAGGAAGGATTGTATAGAGCCTGGGCAGGTAGTACAGGACACAGAGAGACAGTACAGGACCTGGGAAGGTAGTACAGGACACAGAGGGATATGGGAGGGAGACCCTCCAGTGTCATCCTTAAAGATAGGCAGCAATTGACATCTGAAACTGGTATGGCTTTTATTTATTTATTTATTTTTGAGACAGGGCTTCACTCTGTCACCCAACCTGGTATGGACTTGTGTGATCACACCTCACTGTAAACTCAAACTCCTGGGCTCATGCAATCCTCCCACCTCAGTCTCCCAAATTTGTGGATTTCAGGCATGAGCCACCATGGCTAGCCAAGTTTGACTTTTAGAGTGAGATGGACCTGGATTATGACCCTCACTCGAGCACATTATTTGTGACATTGGGTAAGTTGTTTCACTTCTCTGTGCCTCAATCTTCTCATCTTTAAAATGAAGATAGTATCTACCTTGCATAATTATGAGAATGAAAGGGAATACATGCATAAGGCCTATAACCCTATCTGGGAAATAGTGGTCACTCAGTAAATGAGGGTTAATAATGATGAAAATGGGCCGGGCACGGTGGCTCATGCCTGTAATCCCAGCACTTTGGGAGGCCGAGGCAGGTGGATCACCTGAGGTCAGGAGTTTGAGACCAGCCTGGCCAACATGGAGAAACCTCATCTCTACTAAAAATACAAAAATCAGCTGGGCATGGTGATGCACACCTGTAGTCCCAGCTGCTCGGGAGGCTGAGGCAGGAGCATCACTTGAACCCAGGAAGCAGATGTGGTGGTGAGCTGAGATGGCACCACTGTACTCTTCTTGGTGACAGAGCAAGACTCCATCTCAAAAAAAAAAAAAAAGAAAAAAGACGAAAACAGGAACAACCTAGGGTAGCCAAATTTCCATGGATCTTCATTTTTCAGGACCATTGAAGTCCTAACTAAAACCATGTCATCTAAAAGGAAGAGTAGATATTAATTAATTTGATACAGGGCCTTTTGCTCAAGTGACAAAAAAGAATAACAAGTGTGTTGGCAGGATGATACTCTATGGTACCCCAAAGCCAATTATTCTTAGAATAAATGTAAGCACAACAGTGTCTTTAGATAAGTCTCTAGAAATAAGACTTAAAATTTCTGTAAACTGGCCAGGCACACTGGCTCACACCTGTAATCCCAGCACTTTGGGAGGCTGAGGCAAGAGGATCACTTGAGCCCAGGAGTTTGAGCCCAGCCTGGGCAGCATAGCCAGACCCTGTCTCTACAAAAAAAAAAAAAGTAAAAATTAGCCAGTCATGGTGGTACATGCCGGTAGTCCCAGCTACTTTGGAGGCTAAGGCAAGAAATTCATTTGAGCCCAGGAGTTCAAGGCTGCAGTAAGCTATAATCACACCACTGCACTCCAGCCTGGGTGACAGAGTCAGACCCTGTCTCAAGAAAAGTAAAACTCTTTAAATCTGTGATGCAGGGATTCCACTCCTAGGATATAATGCAGAGAATCTTTCCCATCTGAGAGACATGTAGGAAGTTAATTTAAACAATGCTAAAAGCAGCAATCTTAGGGCCGGGCACAGTAGCTCACACATGTAATCACAGCACTTTGGGACACCAAGGTGGGTAGATCACTTAGGTCAGGCGTTCAAGACCAGCCTGGCCAACATGGTGAAACTCCATCTCTACTAAAAATACAATTAGCCAAGCATAGTAGTGGGTGCCTGTAATCCCAGCTACTTGAGAGGCTAAGGCAAGAGAATCACTTGTACCCAGGAGGCGGAGGTTGCAGTGAGCCGAGATCGCATCACTGCACTCCAGCCTGGGCAACGGAGCAAGACTCTGTCTCAGGAAAAAAAAAAAAAACCAATAGTAATAATAATAATAATGGCAATGGCAATATCCAGCAATAAGAAAATGGGTGAATAAATTACGTTCACAAAATAAAATACTATTAAACAGTTAAAATGAAGAACTAGATCTATACATCAACATGAATATACCTGAAAAAATAATGGCAAGTGAAAAAAATGCCAAAACATAATTGATAGCTTTAGTTGAGTGTCTATAATATTAGTATCTGAATTTTTCTACTTTTGAAAAATTATTTTTAAAAAGCTTTGAACTTCCTATGAGGTTAAATTTCTTTATTGCTTTTTTTCTTTTGTGGTAATGGCCTATAGTACAGCACTTTGAATTCATTTGTATTTACATAAAAATCTGTAATAAAACCAGAAGAATATTTAATGTTTATATTCTTACATTTAATCATTGACACATGTACAACACCAGCAGCAAACATTTTAAAACATAGCCTTTTGTTCTCCATGAAAATTATTCTTCTTTCTTTTTATATTTACTTCAACAAATTTCCAGTTGTTTTTCCTTAGTAATCTTGGAAGACACCCTCCATTAACCCTCTACAAGTTACATAGTACTTACTCCTTATATGGCAAATGTGTGACTATATGAAGTAGGTCATGTCCTTCCCACAGGGGTTTCCTTACACGAACCAAGCCACATTTATAGTCTTAGAAAAGCAGCCAGCAAGTTATGGGCTGAATATCAGGCTTTTTCCTAGCAAGGTTTATATACATATACATACATGTTTACTTTGGAATGTAGATATCATTAATTCACGGTTAATTGTTTGCTTGATACCCAAAGGCTTGAAAAAGGCTGAACTGTTATCAACTGCATGTAAAGGTGAAGTTTCCTAAACATTTGTATAAAAGTTAAAGAATGTATAAGTAGTCATTAGAGTGAATCTTATCTAGAAAGCCAGCACTGCACTGCAAATTTATTTTTAAAGTATTTTTTTATATTTGAAAGAGCAACTTAACAGTTGTTTGTATTTCATTTAGGTCCTTTCCAAAGCTAAAGGCCAAGGAAAGAAAAAAAAAATATATGGCAAGACAGTTGCAGAAGATCCCTTCTGCTCCTTTTGTGATGATACATACGGAGAGGAGGCAATGCTGGATGGGTCCTTTGTCAAAATATTTGTTTGGCAAAAATATTCAGAAAACTACGCAAGATAAGTAAACATTTCAGAGGAGCTGGAAACAGGTAGGAACGCAACGTGAAGGCAAGTCTCGCCTCAATCAACATGAAAGAAACAGTCTCATTTTGGGTTTACTACAGACACATATTCATGGTCTTATCAGCATCTTTAAGCATGATACACAACAGAGAGTTTTTAAACTCCTTTATATTTTTAAGGCAATTTTTACAGTTTTAGGGTTAAAGTCAATCCCTGCCTATAGATGCCATAATACTCTTCATTCCTATTCTTTTACATTGATATTTATCAGCCATGTCAAAACTTTCACAGATTTTTGTTTTTTCATTTTCTTGAATGCCTTCCTATTTCCTACGTATTTTGTCACAATATATCTGCTGCCATTGCATTTTAGTTTGTTTATTCTCCTATCATTTGCCCTCAGAATTCATATATATATATGTGTGTGTGTGTGTGTGTGTGTGTGTATATATGTAACAGACTGTATGTAGTCAACATTGATGTCATATGTCAGCACTGATTAAACTGCAAAAAAAATTTTTTAATTCCTATGTCGTCCGTCTCCAAAATTTTTTTTTTATTATTGATGGTCTATTCTAGTTCTTATCTACATACATACTCTACTTCAACTTGATATCACATTTTTACTTAGCATCATACATACATTTTCTGATATGGTTACATTGTTTTGGGTTAAGATTCTATATGTATAAAATTTTCTTCAACTCTTTTATACTAGTGAGAATTTATGCCTTTTTAATTATTTAGTATCACAAATAATATTTCCAAAACCATCTTCATAATACATATTTCCTCCTTTATGTTATTTCCCCTAAAAATAAATATTCAGAAATGGGAAATGGAGTCAGAGTTATTTGCCAAAGGATACTGCCGAATTCCAACTTTTAGTAATGCATAAACACAGAGGTTGCATGAAAACTTTTTTTTATGTTTTAGATTTCAAAGAAAGTTTTCCTGTATATCTTCTCAGTTGACATTTATAATTTTCACAAAACTTCTGTGATAACATTAGTGGATTATTATTCTAAATTCTACAGAGGAGTATCACAGTTGAGTGACTTTTCCAAAGTGACCTTTGTGGAACTAGAATAAAACTCAGACCTGCTTCAAAATACAGCGGTGCTTCCACACTGCTGCAATTCCTCTATGATCTTTTAAATAAAAGTCTTCAACTTGAAAATTCTCCAACTTCCTTAATTTTTCTTTTAACATTGGACTTTTCTGTGTAGAAGACTTTCAAAGTCTTCACTCCAGATCAAGATTTCAAAATATTTAATGGGCCCATGCATTTATTTTTTAGAATATTGCTAAGGCAAGATAAGTTACAGAGAGAATGCTCTCCAGGTAGATGTAATCATTCAATTAGAAAATCATGTATCTCATTTTATAATGCATTTCTCATTAGATTAAAAAATGAACTCATGAGCATCTTTGGACAGACAGGCTGTGCACACTGGAAGGAGGGCAAACAAGTTAGCTTCCTACAGGCGCTGTGTTCAGGCGATGCAACAAAACATTCAAAACGCAGGTACATTTACTACCCTAAAGTAAAAACGAGATGACTAAATTTTGCTGAAGATGTTTAAAATAAAATTTTGACTGAGATGTTTACTTTTCTTCAAATGCTAGGAAAACACAATGAAGAGAAAATTGAAGCATTTTGAAACATACCCAGCGTCACCAGAGGTCTCTGCGGCCGAATGTTGAATTAGAATCTCCTCTCCACGACTGGCTACTGAGCGAAGGAGACTCTTCTGCTCAGCTAATTCCTGTTCTAACTCCTGCTCAAGGGAAAGGACAAATGCAAACACATGTGTTACTTCATGATTATTGCCTACAGTCATAGTTCAAGGTATAAAATTCTCAGAGAACTTTGGTAGTGAGCTTTTAAGTTTGCACATTGCATAAAGCGTATGGTTTATGTAAATATTCAAATGTGTCTCCAAAGTACGCTGTAGTATTCTTTTGCTTTGATATAGGATACCTCTGAAAAATCTGGGGGGAAAAAAAAAACCCATGGGAAAAGAAAATTTTGCCGGGCAATAGTGCCCTCAAGTGGTACAAAATGCTCTCTCATTTTTGAAAATCAATATTGTCATGCTAACAGGATAGATCCTTGGGAAAAGTGACTTAAGTTTTCCACTTACTTGATAAATTATGTTATCAATAGATTTGGCTTTAATTCTTCATTATTTATAATAAATGCTCTTGTTATTTGAGAAAATAAAATATTTGAATATGCTTTTTACATATAGTTAAGGTACCAATGAGAAATCATTCTTATTCATCAAAGTTCATTTGTTTCACTAGGCAACAATTAGCAATCCTATTTTGTGATATCATCTACTTGAAAGTAAAAATACAAACTGCATTCATTAAAAAAATAACAAACAAACACGCAACTTAGACTTTCACCAAACCTCAAAGGCTTTCCTGAGATTTATATTAAAATTAAATAGATTCAGAAGGCAAATCTGAAAACAGAGTGGTTATCTCTGGTAAAGCAGATGATAGCCGTGTTACACTATTTGTAAACCTAAACACAAGCTTTTCTTAAAGACTGGATTTTCAAATGACCAATCAGCCCAGCGGTCATGAGTCAATACATTGAAACAGCCACATCCTGCTTCATTCCAAGAGAAGATAAAGAGCCACTCTGTCTTTAGTACAGAAGCAACTTGTCCTTCTGAAACATGCCTCTCAGGTTCTTCCCTGGGCAGATCTGCAGGCTACAGAGAGGTAGGAAACACTTTACTTTTTGTTGCTGGAGACTGCTCTGCCGCTGGTGGGTCCATGTGGTGCGAGCTTGGGCCAGCCATTCCTGGACGCCGGGGCTCTGCGTGGCTGTTAGGTCAACATCGCTCTCCTCCTTCTCCTGTGCTGTTCCCTGCTTTTAACGAGGCAGAAATCAAGTCATGCTACACACCGGAAAACCTTAACCAAAAGGGAGAGAAGGCTACTTTGGTGCGTTCTATGTAATGATACCAAAATGGCTCCATTGAGATGTGAAACCACATTTAAAAAAAAATAACAGTAACACAAAACCCATCTAAGTTATGGCATTTGCAGGAGCAAGAACAACAAACAGATGATCACACATAGAACTGTTTGAGGAGAAAACCCATGTATTTAGAGGTCAGTCTTTTAGCTGACCAATGTGGTCATCAGATATTCCAGAATTTTTTTCCACAAAAACGTAACTCGAGATTGTTTTTTAAGTCACACAAAGGTAAATTGTTTCTCAAATGATCATTACCCATAATAACTGTGCCTCTCCCGTGAAAGCATTGCCCTGCCCTATGCCACTTTCTCTAATCCAGCTCCAATGAAAGAGTTTTAGAATAATCTTCCTAAAAACTTTTCTAAAAGATTATTAATCAAAGACATTTTAATATCTTTGAGGTTCTAAAAGATCATTAATCAAAGACGTTTTAATATCTTTGAGAAGCAAAAAGTTCAGTTCCGTAAGGCATCATACTCTCTGGAATTCAGTAAGAACTTAAACTGGATTCTCAGTTCATATGGGAGAAAATGTACTGCAGCACAGAGGCAAGGAGTCTAAACAAGAGTTTCCCAGGCCGGCTGGACATCCTCTGTTCTACCTTTCACAGCCCAGGGTCTTGACCTCTGTTTCACAGAGCCGCAGCTTCACCGCAGGTAACTCAAGTCCCAAGACACTGAATAGGAAGGAAGCCTCATCCCTGATACTGGTCTGTGTAACCTTCAGTGTCTACCCTACTAAGGTGATAGCTTTAAATTATTCCTAGAATTCTCTATCTTTGAGAGTCTGCTATTATATGATAATATTTATAGACTGACCTACATAATCAATAGACTGTACTCAAAGATGAAAACTCTTGAAGAGTCTTTCTTTCAGAACCATCAATTAGCACATTAAAAAAAGTCATTTACTGTAGGCACATGTGGTTACCATTTTACAAATTCAAAAGCTGAATTGAGCCTTGAGAGGTCAGTGGTATGATAATTAAAGGTGAGATCTCTAAAAAAGCACCCTTCACCCCATCTATCACCATCACCAGAAACTGGCCCATTGCAAAGCTGGCTTACCAAAGTAATGACTCAGCACCTAGGCAAGAGTTGATCCTTCCTGCCTGATTATTCTAATGGAATTTGAAAGGCCCTAAAATGTTGCACATCAAACGGGATTAGTTCTGAATGAGAGCTTTTCTACTCACATAGATTCATCTGTCACTGGATAAATTATAATTTCAATATAACTCATTTACTACTTATTAAGCACTCACTAGACACTGTTCTAGGAGCTGGGAGTGCTCTGCAAAGAAGCCAGATGAGGGCCCTGGTGGAGAGTTAGACTATAAACAAATAAGATAACCGAGCTGGTGATAAGGCCTACAGAAAACGTTAAGACAGAAAATGGGATAGAAAGTTTTAGGGAGGTCTAAGGAAGCATCTTTAGAAGAGACAATTGCACTCTGCATGATGAGAGACCACCAACCTGGCAAAGACCTAGAGTGAGGGCATTCAGACCCAGGGAAGAGGTGGCACAAAGACCCCAAGGTGAAAGAAATTTGCCATTTCAGAGAGAACAGAGCAGTGAAGAGGCCAGTGGGGCTGGCGTAGCATGGGGAAGAGGAAGGATATTTCACAGGTTGTTTCTCCAGAGGAGCCCCCTGCCATCTGTTTCTGGAGCTGCTGCTCCCCTGCCCACTGGGTCTTCTTTGCAATGTCTGAGCACAACATGGGACCCAGCCATTCTAGCTCATCCAACCTAACTGCCCACAGACCCTTCTCTCTCTCTCTTGTTTTCGGAGTTTTACACTCACAATTTTGGGGAAATAGATGGGATCTGTTTACCCTTCTGTTTCTTCTTTTTTTCATTAGAATCTCATGATTAAATTGTCTGAGATAATAGATCTTATCTTTATCTTTGCAACATGGTGTCGGTGCTTCAAGCTAAATGAACAGTAAAACCTGTAGGTAATAGTATACATAACCTTCTCCCAGATCCTGAGCCCACCCGAGCTCAGACTTCCTTTCCTTTCAGATGATCCAGCCAGAGATTACAATTTAGGTAGAACAACGGGGGTGCAATGGTCTAACAGATGCTAGTTGCATTTTGAAAGACCTTCAGAATTGGTGACTAGTGACACTAAATTCTCCACCTTCTGCAGAATTTCTCAAAGATAAGCAGTGATTTTCCTAAAGATGGGAAGTTTGGGTGGATGGGCATTCTCCCAGAACTGGAGCCCATGATTTTCTGCATGAAAACAGATTCTCTCTCATCTAAGAATCCACCATCTTCTAAGAATAAGCTCTAAAAGAACCTGGTTCTTCCAAGCAAAGTTGAAACAGCAGTTCAAAAGGAACCTGTAGAGAATGACCTCAAGAAATCAGTGGATGAGACTGAAAGCTGTCCCCATCAGAGCTGCTCCAGCTGCCAACGTAGTGGCCCTGGCCATGACCTGCTGACTTGCTTTTGTGGGATCCAGGCCACTTCCTCTCTGCTTTTCTCTTCAGCAAAAATTTGTTTTTCAGAGCCCAACCTGAAGACTCCCTTGGAAACTTCTCCCAGCCCTGAGCCCAACACACTCTTCTATGCCAGTTACTATGGTCTGATTGAGAGAGGTTGGCTCAAGTTCCTTACACCAAATTTGGTTTGGAACAGTGACAACTGAAATGTTAGGTCTTAACAACTTCCTCACTTTTATATGCACAGCTATATATTCAGATTCTATGTGGTTAGATTCAGTTTTTCAGTGAGTGAATTTTTCTCTGAATGATTTAGTCATTTTGAAACATAAGACTTGGACCACAGGAAGCAAACCATGATTAAGAATCCAGTTCAAATTTCATTCTCTTTCCCCTGGGGATAAGAAGGCGCAACCAGAAGGAAAGTAATTATGGTAATTACTTTCTCTGAGGTGTGATAACAGTTTTCTGCCATACCTAGGGAATGGGGAGGTTAGGCGACTTCTGTCATCAGTCCCCACTGGGTGGGGCTATATAAACTGCTTATTTTGGAAAAACTAGAACAGTAACCACTTTTGCCAGGAACATTCCTTGGAAGATGAATGAGGACTGGGCAATGCTAAACATTAAATAAAACATTTCTTTATAAAGCTTTTTATTATTTTATGGGGCAATCTCTCTGTTCCTTTAATGAATGATAATGTGTGAAAAAGACCTAGCTTCATGAAGATACCACGAAATTCAGGAGATCCTATTACATACCCTTAAGATCTGTGGTTCTTCATATAGAGAAGCAGTCTATTTGATAGGAAACAAAAAAAGCGTAGTCATTCACTGATACCCATGTAAGTCAAATTAGTGAAGAAGAACGGAGGTAAGAAGTATTACCATTTCCCAGCTTCAGTAGCACTAAGTAATGGTGTGCTTACAGACTTAGGAAGGTATTCCAACCCTCCTGAATCATCCAAGCCCCAATTAAAGGGTATTAACATTGCTGACGGCTGCATTTAATGGAAGATTTGTTTTCTGCAATTAACTTAATTAATTTCAGATAAACTCCAAATTATTTTTAGTTTTCTGCATAAAGGGACATGATCCTTTCCATAGCAATAATAATGTAAACAGGGCTCCTTTTCTTCCCACAGATGGAAAAGCAATCTTCCAGGAAGCTCTAATTATTTTAAAAGATCTATTAATATTTTATATGCTGGGAACTTCATTAGATGAAAGACGATGGAATTTAGAGATAGTTTAAAAATAAACAGTAACCAATTTTCATGTAGTAAAACACTACCACATTTTTCTGTATTTACACGTCACCCAATGTGGACAGAGTCAGGACTTGACTCAATTTAAACAACTCCCACGGACCTGGGCAGCATCTGCCGGGTGTCGACGCCACAGCGGTGTGCGCATGCTCAGTCCAGCCCGCTAAAGTCTCAAGCCCGGCCTTTCGGCATAGCAGAAGCTTCTCCGTTTCAAATAACGTGATTTGGAAACAGTTGGTTATTGTTATTAATTATTTTAACTGCTGCAATTTGAGCATTTATTGTATTACTTGCATTTAAATCCTCACTATTTTTTTCCTTTTTATTTTTTCCACATGTTCTAAAGAATTTTTTAAAGTTAAATATTATTATCCATATTTTACAGATGAGAAAACTGATCCGTAAGAAAGTTGTGGGAAATTTAAGGATCTTGCCCCAGGTCACCTCGTTAATAATGAATGAGAAAAAGATAAACAGATTTCAATCCTGGCTTGTGGATATGCTTTCTTTGGCACAGAAATTATTTAAAAATTTTAGATTTAAATGTCAACGTTTAAAAACTGGGAGGCTTAAGAAATAAATCTAAATTCCCTATCTCTTGAAAAAGTAGAAGATCCAGCAATGCCACTTGTAAATTCTTGTGTGATAATAGCTAGAGCTGAGTAACAGCTGCTCCTTAGACAGGAGCCTTGCCAAGGGCCAGGCTGGGCCTGCTTCCCTCGTTGGTTTGCCCTTCCCAGGCCATGAGGCCTTGGAATTTGTGGTTCCTGCCTTGTTTAATCTCTCCTGTGCTTGGGAGTATCAGGCCACCCGTTCCCTTACTACCTGCCTCTAGGGGTAGGTAGGTGGGGTAAGGGAGTAATAAGAGCTTTATAAATGATTGCTATCCCTATCCCCATCCCATTGCTAGGCAACTTTCAAGGCTTTTCCTTTATTTAAGCTTCTTTAGAAATTAAGTTCATTCACAGATCACCACTGAAAATAGAAGAAAGCATTACGTATTCTACCTATAACAGTTGTTTACAAAACTAGGTGAATTGCTGTCTACTTTTACAGCTAGAAAATCATTCTACTTTTGTTGTTTTAGTATCTGTAACCTTTTCTTTTGACTTTAATTACAAAGTCACATTGCATGTGCATTTTCAAGTGTGTAAATCCAAGTGAAATGTTGTATTTTTTATTTGCCTCTATTTATCCAACACAGAGTTCAAATGTCTTTTCATATGTTCATTGTCCATTTGTATTTCTTTTCCTGTGAATTATCTCTTCATATCTTTTGTCCATATTCTACTATTTGATCTTTCCTTATTGTTTTACAAAAGATTTGTGAATTATATAGTTTCTTCCCTGTTTGTCTATGTCTTTTGTTTTATTTTGTTTTACTCATCCCTCCTTGTCTACGTCTTTCAACTTGGTTACTTTTTTGGGGGCGGGGGAGGGGGATCATACAGAACTTTTCCATTTTTGTGTAGTAGTTTTATTTTTATTTATTTATTTATTTACTTATTTATTTTTGAGATGGAGTTTCACTCCTATTGCCCGGACTGGAATGCAACAGCGTGATCTCTGCTCACTGCAACCTCCGCCTCCTAGGTTCAAGTGATTCTCTTACCTCAGCCTCCCGAGTAACTGGGATTACAGGTTCCCACCACCACACCTGGCTAATTTTGTATTTTCAGTAGAGAAGGAGTTTCACTATGTTGGCCAGGCTGGTCTCGAACTCCTGACCTCAGGTGATCCACCCGCCTCAGCCTCCCAAAGTGCTGGGATTACAGGTGGGAGCCATGGCCCATTTGTTTATTTGTTTAGTTGGTGTCTCACTCTGTCACGCAGGCTGCAGTGCAGTGGCACAATCATAGCTCGCTGCAACCTCAACCGCCTGGGCTTAAGGGATTCTCCCACCTCAGCTTCCTTAGTAGCTGGACCACAGGTGTGTGCCACCATGCCTGGCTAATTTTTTTATTATTTGTAAAGATGGGGCTTTGCTGTGATACCCAGGCTGGTCTTGAATTTCTGGAATCAAGCAATTCTCCCTTCTTAGCCTCCCAAACTGCTGAAATTACAGGCATAAGCCACCACGCCCTGCCCATGTACTACTTTAAAAGAAGCTATAAAATTCTGGATTTGGGGTATACTGACAAAAGTTCTCCCTATCCTAAGATTTTTAAAAAAAATCATACATTGAGTACCTTGCGGACTTAAGTTTTATATTTAAATCTTTGATCCATCTGTGATACATTTTTCTGTAAAATATGGGGTAGAAAATACAGTTTACCATGTTTCAGGTGATTATTTACAGAGTGAGTCATATTTTGTCCACTGATTTATAATGCCACCTAAAATATTTATCAAATTCCTTTATATACCAAATCTCTTTCTGGAATAGTTATCGTTTAATTTTCTGTTCACATATTTATTGTGTCAACACCAAACTATTTTAATTATTGTAATATTGTATTTTAATATATGATTAGATTGGCCAGGCATGGTAGCTCATGCCTATAATTTCAGCACTTTGGGAGGCTGAGGTGGGTGAATTACTTGTGCTTAGGAGTTCAAGACCAGCCTGGGCAACATTAGGAGACCTCTATTTCTAAAAAAAACACAAAAATTAGCTGGACATGGACATGGTGATGCACACCTGTAGTCCCAGCTATTCGGGAAGCTGAGGTAGAAACATTACTTGAGACTGGAAGGCAGAGGTTGCAATGAGCTGAGATTGCGTCCCTGCACTCCAGCCTGGGTGACAGAGCGAGACCCTGTCTCAAAAAAAACCAAAACCTACACACATATATAAGACTAATAACCTCTCAAAACTCTACAAAATTTTATATGGAATATTACATTATTCCTCTAACTTGCTTTTTGTCTATATAAAAACTATAAATTCTCGACTTTTTTTTTTTTTTTTTTTTTTTTTTTTTTAATGAGACAGAATTTCACTCTGTTGCCCAAGCTAGAGCACAGTGGCACAATCTCAGCTCACTGCAACCTCTGCCTCCCAGGTACAAGCAATTCTCACATCTCAGCCTCCCAAGCAGCTGGGATTACAGACATGCCCCACCACACCCAGCTAATTTTTGTATTTTTAGTAGAGATGGGGTTTCATCATGTTGGCCAGGCTGGTCTCAAACTCCCAACCTCAGGTGATCCACCGGCCTTGGCCTCCCAAAGTGCTGGGGATACAGGCGTGAGCCACTGTGCTCGGCCGATTTCATTTTTTAATTTTTATTTTTTGTTGGATTATTTTATGGTTTTCAATGACTTAACTTCATATTTTGTAATAAGCCAGTCATCTTCCTAAATTTCTCCACTGCTTCTAATTTTTAGTTAAGTTTGGTTTTCCACATCATATCATCATATGATCAGCAAAAAGCTGAAGAAAAATACATAAGTTAGTCCTAACAATCATCCTCACACTGAGAAAATAGTAGCAATCACAGTGACCTTCCATGAAGTTTCCATGACAATATTTATGTCCTACTTCCTACCAGTATTTGTATTCCAATATAGACGCTTTCCCTTGCTCCTCATTTTACTTCGAGAACAGATTGGCCTGGTCTCAACCATTATTGCAGGAGAAAGGTGTAAATGGTAAAGGAAGGCACAGTTTGGATTAGGCCACAAGAAGAAGCAGATGATACCATCAGATGCTTGTAGGTTTGAGGCAGCTAATGGGCTTCTCAACTATTTGGTCCCTGGCTTACTTAGCAAGAAGGGTAGGGAAGACCAAACTCTGCACTTTTTTTTTTTTTTTTTTTTTTGAGACGAAGTCTCCCTCTGTCTCCCGTACTGGAGTGCAGTGGCACAATCTCAGCTCACTGCAACCTCCACCTCCTGGGTTCAGGTTCAGGAGATTCTTCTGCCTCAGCTTCCCGAGTAGCTGGGACTACAGGTGCCCGCCATCATGCCCGGCTAAGTTTTTGTATTTTTAGTAGGGACGGGGTTTCACCGTGTTAGCCAGGATGGTCTCCATCTCCTGATCTCATGATCCACCCGCCTCGGCTTCCCAAAGTGCTGGGATTACAGGTGTGAGCCACCGCGCCCAGCCAGTGCACTTTTTATCCTATCCGTTCCCTCCCCAACAAGATTTTTCTTGCAATCACACTCCTTTTTCTTTTCTTTCTTTCTTTTTTTTTTTTTTTTTTTTTTTATGAGATAGAGTCTTGTTCTGTCGTCCAGACTGGAGTGCAGTGGCATAATCTCGACTCACTGCAACCTTCACCTCCTGGGTTCAAGCAATGATCCTGTCTCAGCCTCCTGAGTAGCTGAGATTACAGCTGTCCACCACCAGGCCCAGCAAATTTTTTTTTTTTTTTTGGCTAACCATGTTAGCCAGTCTGGTCTCAAACTCCTGACCTCAAGTGATCCGCCCATCTCGGACTCCCAAAGTGCTGGGATGATAGGCGTGAGCCACAGCACCCTGCTCATATTCTTTTTTCATCAATTTTTCCTCTATTGAGTTATTTCCATTAACGTGTAAACTTACTATTTTTCTGATCTTAAAATGAAACACTCACATTGTGATGAATGTATAAGTAAAAAAAAGAGATACAATTTTCTTTGACTCCCTTCTCCTTAGAGCTTATCTCATTCCTCTGTATACCACTTTACAGCAACACTCCTGGAGCAGCCTTTACTTTCCCTCTCCAGTTCCTCTCCTCTCACTGTCACTTTCATGTCAGAGTGCTTTCTGCCTCCACCACTCCGCTGAACTGCTGTTGTTAGTAGTCCTAACAAAATCTATTTGCAAAGTCCAAGAGTGTAAACTTAAAACTGCACACTAAAATGTCACTGTAAAGCAGGTACATACACGAGTATGCGTCACCGCCAACCTGTTCCTTTTACCTGGCACACCTTAGAAGGAGCACGTGAACAGTGCTCCAACTTTCGGCTGTGGGCCAGCGGCTGGAACCCTCACCTGCATGTTGAGCTGCTTATCATGCAGGGCTCTCTGCAGCTCCAGCAGGCTCCCCTTGAGCCTTCTCAGCTTTCCAGCCAGCTGCTCGGCCTCGTCCTTGGTGTGAGCTTTGCCCTCCAGCAGCAGGTTCTCATTGTGGACTGACAGCTCTGATAAAGCCACCACCTTCTGCTCTATTTCCACCAGCATGTTCTGCAGCAACAGAAATAAGGATGAACTCACACATCTCCCCAGCCTCTGCAAAGACTGTTTCCCACAGTGCAACACAGACCTCTGGAGTCTTTTACCAAACAGACAGGCTTTCGTGATTTTTTGTAGTTTTCCCATGGCCTTGATGAGTGAGTAGTCTATAGACTTTTTTTTTCTTTCTTTCTTTTTTTTGAGGGAGGGTCTTGCTCTGTCACCCAGGCTGGAGCGCATAGTCATAAATATGGCTTACTGCAGCCTCCACCTACTGGGCTCAAGGGATCCCCCTGCCTCAGCCTCCCATGTAGCGAGGACCACAGACATGTGCCACCACACCTGGCTAAATTTTTTATTTTTTCAACAGAAACCAGGTTTCACTTTGTTGCCCAGGCTGGTCTCTAACAATGTGCTTCCACCTCAGCCTCCCAAAGTGTTGGGATTACAGGTGTCAGTCACAGTGTCTGGTGACTTTTATTTTTAATTGTTATGGTATTAGAGGGGTCTATAAAAAATTACCTGAGCCTCTCAATTTTTCTTTTCTTTCTTTTTTTTTTTTTTTTTTTTTATTTGAGATAGGGTCTCACTCTGTCGCCCAGGCTAGAATGCAGTGGTGGGACCATGGCTCACTGCAGCCTTGACTTCCCGGGTTCAGGTGATCCTCCCACCTCAGCCTCCCAAGTAGCTAGGACTACAGGTACGTGCTATCACACCTGGCTAATTTTTTGTATTTTTGTAGAGACAGGGTGTTGTCATGTTTCCCAGGCTGTTCCTGAACTCCTGAACTCAAGCAATCTGCCTGCCTCGACCTCCCAATGTGCTGAGATTACAGGCATGAGTCATGGTGCCCTGCCAATTTTTCTCTATTTTAAGATTAGCTATTATGAAATGACAAAAACACATTTTAAAAAAAACCATGAAAACCTTTTTTTTTTTTTTTGAGATAGTGTTTTGACTTTGTCACCCAGGTTGGAGTGCAGTAGCGCAATGCTGGCTCATTGCAACCTCCGTTTCCCAGGTTCAAGCAATTCTCCTGCCTCAGCCTCCAGAGTAGCTGGGACTACAGGCACGCGCTACCATGCCTGCCTAATTTTTGTATTTTTAGTAGAGATGGGGTATCACCATGTTGGTCAAGATGTTCTCCATCTCCTGACCTTGTGATCTGCCCACCTCAGCCTCCCAAAGTGCTGGGATTACAGGCATGCGCCACTGCGCCCAGCTGAAAAACATTTTTATATAGTCAACAGATAAGGAGAAAAGGCCATTGCCTTCGTGTTATCCATTACTATTATGTTATTTTTGTGTTAGATTATGATAATTATGGCTAATAAAAATAAGACATCACATAATCAACTCTTTCCTTATTAATTTAAAGAGAATCCTCTTTTTTGAAACATTACTGCTTTGGATTGATTTCTTTTTCAGGTGGCTGCTCTCACGTATTTTTTAAAATTTGGTATACTTTTAATCTTACATTTCCAAAGGTTTTCCCTACATTTTTACTTTCATGTTCTGGAATAAGTCTTTGGTGCTACAGGGTTTTCCTCTAAAATGGAGACTATATTAGAGAAGGAGAAAAATCGTCTTCCTTCTTCCTAGATAAGACTTAAAACAAAAAACAAAAAAGACTTAAAAAAAAAAACAAAAACCCCAAACATGTTTTACTTTCTACAGAAATCATTGTTTTTATATTCTTTAATCCTGCATCCTTTGGTACCTGGCAGTCCACAAGCTGGGCCTCCATGTCCATGGGCTCCTTGGGTGTACCCAGCGCAGTATCCAGAGTGGCCTTGGTACTCAAGAGCCAGCTGTCCAGCTCATCGGCTTCACAGCGATACCTCTGCAGGGCCTGTTCCTGCCTTTGTTCCTCCAGCTGATCATTCAACTTCTCCTAATGAATTCAGTAAAATGTAACATAGATCACGCTAAGGTAAAATATTGAGAATTTAACATAGTAAAGCAATGGTTCCAGGCCCTGGCTGCACATAAGAATCACCGGTAAAACTTTAAAAAATTATCTTTGCTTAGACCACATCCCAGAACAACAATCAGAATTTCTAGGGGTAACTCTCAAAATTGGTATTTAAAAAAAGACGCCCTAGTGATTCTAATGTGCATCTAGAGTTGAACAAGGTATTCTCAAATAATATACCTATACGACCAGGCAGCAATATAAATGGTGGAAATCAGCCAAGGATTAGAACAAAACAATGGCATAAAGCAGTTGGTAAATGGCAGCAGACACTGGACCTCTATGGCTGGGAATAGTAGCAAGTGATGGAGACTGTGGCAAACTGAAAAACATGTGGCCTGCCTAAAACAGCAGCCACATACAGTTCCAGGCAATTGATCCGTGTGGGAAGGAGTGGTCCACTATTAACTTTCATCTCAAGTGAAGGCAGAAATCTAAATTTCTAGGTTAGCTCTCTGAGTTTTTCAATGATTGCAAATAATTCATGTTAAAAAAAATCAGGCCAATCACTTCATTTTGAAACCCCCACAAGTTTTTCATAGAGTTACTGGGGACAATATAAATGAATTAAAAGTTAACTTTTAAAATAAATATTTTATAAATTATTTTATGAATAATTCACTATTTTAAAATTTTATTAAACAATTTAAAATGGAAATTAATAAGTAGGGCAGACACATTGGCTTTAAATTTCTCTAATACAAGAAGTATTAGGTTGGTGCAAAAGTAACTGTGGTTTTTGCCATTATTTTTGCACCAACCTAATATATCAATAGATTATTTGACTAATCATATAATAGGTAAAACTAGAGACAGACTACACACCCCACAACGGGGTCATGGTTAATTGCCTTATGTTATAATTAGCAGCTAAATAAAATAATATTTGGTTCATATAATAAAAAATGTATTGAGAACCCACTATGTGTCAGAGAAGCTGCCAAAAGATACAAGATGATAGATACTATAAAGGTCTTTAGGGAGCCTCCAGTCTAACCAAATTATAGAAGCAACAATAAAAGTAGCCTAGAAGCTTAGGGCCAAGAATTTACAAGAGAACAAATAAAAAAAGGAAGATAGCTGATTTTTAACACAGATATTACTGCTGCCCAAATCTGTCTCTATATTAAATAATATTTAAATTAAATAATGTGGGAGCCAGAATTGCAAGAGTATTTTCATGAATTACTATATTTGAATTGGCTAACAGTGACTGAGTAGGATTTATTCTTTATAGTATTAGTAATATCATCCGTCAAATGCTGTCATGTAAACACAGCAAACCATTATGCAAACCTTCTACAATTATTCTTCACAAGGCTCATGTCTACCAAGAATTTGCTTTCCACATTCTCAATATTTCACGCCTGAAATGAGTCAGAAGGGGGTCAAAGGACATATTCGTGGCTACACATCGACTGTACTCTCTTCAGGAGACCTTGTTTTTGAGACAGAGTCTTGCTCTGTTGCCCAGGCTGGAGTGCAGTGACGTAATCTCAGCTCACCACAACCTCTGCCTCCCAGGCTCAAGCGATTCTTCTGCCTTAGCCTCCCAAGCAGCTGGGACTACAGGCACACTCCACCATGTCTGGCTCATTTTTGTATTTTTAGTAGAGACAGGGTTTCACTATGTTGGCCAGGCTGGTCTCTAACTCCTGACCTCGTGATCCACCCGCCTCAGCCTCCCAAAGTGCCGAGGTTACAGGCATGAGCCACTTCGCCCAGCCATGAAGACCATTCTTGAAACACAATCCCAGTTGGGGAGAGGGAAGCAATGAAAATGTAGATAGGTAAGTAACCCACATACTTGGTAACATAATGTTAAAAGTTAACTCAGAAGTGAGGAGGCCACTTTAGAGTTATTGGTTACCTCCAAAAGCTGCCGTTTCCCTGAGGCTTTCATCCTGATGGTGGACATTCGCTCGGCTAAGACAGTGAGCGTGGACTGCAAGGCCAGCTGCTCCGCGGGGTCGGCCTCACAAGACTTGGATACCAGCTCCTCTGCGAGAGAGGACTGGAGCTCATTGATTTCATCCTGGAGCATGAGAATCTCATCCATCAATGCCTGGAGGAAAGACTGTGGAATCACACTCATGTATTGATTTTCTTCACTGAGGGATCATTAGCACAAGCTGAGTCTCACATCCATTGGGATTCGCGAAAGATATTTCACCTGGGAATCATTATCAACCAGCAAATAGGGGGCTACTCACCTAAGTTTCTAAATGAAAGGCCAGGACTTTCTGATTTTACGTATGTATCACTAACCAAAGTGAGTTTGAGCAACTTAATTAATCTTTCTAGTTTTCAATAGGATCATCTGTAATACAAGGATCATCTGTAATACCAACTTATTATTTTATTTTTTAGAGACAGAGTCTCACTCTGTCACTCAGGCTGGAGTGCAGTGGTATGATCACAGCTCACTGTAATCTTGAACTCTTGGGCTCAAGCGACCCTCCCGCTTGAAGCTAGGACTACAGGTGTGTGCTATCACACCTGGCTAAATTTTTTATTTTTTATTTTTTTACTTTTTGTAAAGACAGGATCTTGCTATGATGCTCAGGCTGGTCTTAAACTCCTGGCCTCAGGGAATACTCCAACCTGGATTACAGGCACGAGCCACCACATTTCTCAATCATTTCTAAGAGTCTCCAATACGATGTTGAAAATAAAATGTATTACTTTCTTACTTAACATGATTTTCCCACATTCACCTATTGCTTTCCCCAAATCTGAAACAGCATTGAACTCTAGTCCAAAACTCACATCGTTTCTCACAGGATGGGAGAAACCTGTAACCTATTTCTATGTGGTCACACTGCTCATTGTTTTTCATTTATCAAACTCTAAAAAAATAAGGGTCTCTCCCAAGTGATGTCTTCCATTCCCGAGACTTCAAATGCTTTCTAATCCTGAGCACTTCCAAAGGTACATCCCTAACCCAAACACCTGCCCTAAGTTTCAGGCTGAGTGTCCAACTTACCTAGTTCACGGGTGTCTGCATAGTGTTAAGTCTAAACCTGCTTCCCCTGCTGTCTTCCAACACCTCTCATTATGGCTCAAGCTGGAGACTTGGGAGTCACTCTTCACACCTTCCTCTCCTTCACTCACCAGATCCAATTCATCACCCAGTCCAATGGCTTTTATCTCAAAACTATATCGTGTATATCTGAATATCCCCCCTGCCCCCACCTGAAGCCAAAGTCAACTTCCTCTCTTGACTGAGTTGCTATATAATGTTCTATTGATGAGTCTATCTGCTTACACTCTCGTTGCTCCAGTCCAGTCTGTATGAAGCAATTACAGCAACCTTTTGAAAATATCAATTAGGTCCTCTCACTCCCCTTCTTTAAAATATGTACTGGATTCTTGCTGTGAAATAAAACAAACTTGAGTGATCTCACTCTTCCTGCCTCGTGTGCCACATTCCCTTCTTGCTCACCATATTCCTGCCTTCTTCAGCCACTCCAAGGCCCCACTTCAGTCACTTCCTGGCCTCAGGGCCTTTGAACATGCTGTTCCCTCAACGTGGAAAACTCTTCCCGCTCTGTGTGTGATGGCTCTATTCATCCTTTGCTCTTAGGTTAACTGTCGTATCTTCAGAGAGGCCTTTCATGACCACCCAATCCTAAGAAAATCTCCATCATTCTCTCTCAATAGCGCCCTGTTTTCCTGTCTATCATAATTATACTTGATTTTATTTCTCTCTTTTGGGGGTATTTTACGACTTGCTCTTTAGATGGAATCCTCACAGGAGAAATTTTTATTTAGGATTTCAGTGAAGTTGGAAAAACAGGCTCTATCATTACAGAGGCAACTATGATTTCAAGTAAAGTAACATAGGTTTTATATTTGCCAGCATTTCATAGTTTCCAATGTGCCCTTATTTGCATAATTCCTATTTTTCCCACAGGACTGGAGGCTTTGCTGTAAGCACAGTGCCTCCTCAGAGTGGGCTCTCGCAATGTTAAACAGCAAAAACCCCTTATCTTTTCCTAATATCAAATATCATCATGATAATTTTTAAATAACTATTAATATTATATACATCTAGAAAAGTGAACAGATTATAAGCACACCAACTATATATATATATATCCATGCTGCTGCTACCCAGATCAAGAAATGGAACATTTCCAGGATTCTACAAGCTCTTTTGACCTCCTCCTTTTTGCTACTGCTGTCCTCAAAAATCACCACTGTGTTAACTCGTAAATATCAGAGGACTTTGGCCCTTATTTGAGCTTTATAGAAATGGAATCATACACGGTGCACTGCTCTGTGTCTGGCTTCTTTCGTGATTGTGAGAGTTGTTCATTTTGTTGCATGTAGAAAGAGTTAATCCATTTTTATCATTGTATCAGATTCCACTGTCACCTGGCTGTGAATTGTTTTCACTTTAAGTTTTTCTAGTGAGTTTACTAGTGCAATCTCATTGTAATTTTAATTTCCATTCCCCCGATGACTAATGAGATTGAGTGTCTTTTGTGACTGACTGCTAAACATCTTTTGCCCATTTTCTACTAGAGTTGTTCCTTTTCTTATTGATGAATGGAGTTGTTTGTATATTCTGGATAGGAGTGCCTGTGTTTCTTTTGGTTCTGCATATTGCAAATAATCTGCTCCCACGTTGAGGCATGGTTTTCCCTTAATGGGGAAATATTTCCTTAATAATATCTTTTGATGGAAAGAAGTTCTTAATTTTATCATGGTCTAATAGAATCAATATTTTCCTTTACTGTTAGGGCTTTTGGTGTCCTATACAGGAAATCTTTTGCCTAACCCAAGGTCATAAATAGAATACAATCTCATAGGTTATCTTCTAGAACAACGCTACTCAAAGCATGGCCCACGGAATAATAACAGTCTGCAAAATGTTTGTTACTGGCTTATGACGAGATAAACATATTGAGAGCAAGTGCTAAGAAACTTTTATAGTAATTTGACAGTTATGACATCCAAGCAGCATTTGATTGAATTTTACTAAAGTATCAGTCTGTGATGGATTAGAATGTTTTTTAAAAAGATCATTCACCACAGATATTTTAAAATATTATTTTCAAACTTTTCTTTGGTAATAACTTCACACTTAGATCTACAAACCACATAAACTTATTTTTCATGTCCAGTGTAGAAAGAGGTGAAAATTCTTTTTTTTTTTCTTTTCGCCCACGGTTTTGCAGTGTAATCTTTGCCACAAACCAAGTGTCTGTATAAATGTGATTCTGCTCTGGCCTCGAATTCTGTTCCATCAACTCATTTGGCTGTTTGTGCAAATACCACGCAATCTTAATTATTGTAGCTTTATAAATCTCCGTATCTGGTAGGATATGTCATTCAACTTTATCAATCTTTTTCAAGACTGTCCTGGTTATTCTTTACTTCTGGCATTTTTAATACATATTTTCCCACACATTTGCAGTGTACTTTATTATTATTATTACTATTTTTGAGACAGAGTCTCGCTCTGTTGCTCATGCTGGAGTCAGTGGCGAGATCTTGGCTCACTGCAACTTCTGCCTCCTGGGTTCAAGTGATTCTCCTTGCCTCAGCCTCCAGAGTAGCTGGGATTATAGGCATGCACCACCACACCCGGCTAATTTTTGTATTTTTAGTAGAGACGTGGTTTCACCATGTTGGCCAGGCTAGTCTTGAATTCCTAAGCTCAAGTGATCTGCCCACTTCAGCCTCCCAAAGTGCTGGGATTACAGGCATGAGCCACCGCACCCAGCCTGCAGTGTACTTTAGAATTAGCTTGTCAGCCTCCACCAAAAAACTTGCTGCAATTTTTAAAATGTGATTGCAATGAATTTACAGACTGATATTGTTTATTACATATTCAAAGTATTTTTTATACATTCAAAGTATTATACATTAAAAAAACTTCCATTCAGTATTTTCTATTATTTCATAATAATGTTTTGTGCCTGAATGCTGAAAGTATCAAATCTATATTTGGTCTGATTTTAAATGCTCCTCCATAATTAGATGGATCTTATTATGTCTTTGTTGTTGTTGTTGTTGTTGTTGTTTTTACACTGATCCTTCTGTACAAGCAAGAAGAGCCTCCTAACAATTTCACACTGTGTTCATTCTCATTCTCTCTTCTGTGCTTTTCCACACACATTTACATTTATAGTGCCTCCTACCCACTCCTGTTGCCATTCCAAATTTTCAAACTCTGTCTCCTCAAAGTCCTGGTTAGATCTCGTTTAACCTACTTTCCACCAAATGTAGCCCACAATCAGATTTCTGTTTTCTGTCTGATGTGTTGGTAACTCTCACCAGCACTACCTCATTAAATCTCAGTGGATTTGACTGACCAGGTGCACACTGAAGTTATCAGCTTCCATTTAAAACTCACAATGTTCTAAAATAGCTCTCTGAATGTTCTGCAGTCAGTAACGAAGGAATTAGGAAAATCTGGAACTGTTCACTTAAATCTTTTTTTTATTTTTTTGGGGGACAGTCTCGCTCTGTCGCCCAGGCTGGAATGCAGTGGCAGGATCTCAGCTCACTGCAAGCTCCGCCCCCTGAGTTCAAGCAATTCTTCTGCCTTAGCCTCTCAAGTAGCTGGGACTACAGGCACGCGCCACCATGCCCAGCTAATTTTTGTATTTTCAGTAGAGACGAGGTTTCACCATGTTGGCCAGGCTGGTCTTGAACTCCTGACCTCAAGTGATCCACCCGCCTTGGCCTCCCAAAGTGCTGGGATTACAGGTGTAAGCCACTGTGCCCAACCTCACTTAAATCTTGTTAGAGGCAGTCCTCTCCGCTCATGCTTGAGTTTACTCTTAAAGGTGAGTGGACATTTTTGGAAGGTAGCTAGAGTTTTTAACTTAAAGATCTAGCAGCCATGCTCAGGAGGCATGAAATTTTCCTTTGGGGCCATAAAAATGTTTTGGAACCAGAGACAGGCAGTGGTTGTACAACATTGTCAATGTACTAATACCACTAAATTGGACAATTTAAAACGGTTAATTTTATGTTATGTGAATTTCACCTCAATTAAAAAAAAATTCAGCCATCAAATATGTCTTCAGTCCCATAACTCTGAGTATAAGAGCTGGTGGCCATCAGCTACCTGACAATATATGATTCAAGATAAGGAGAAAGAGATGAAATGCATGCTTCTGGGTTTCTGATTTGTAATTGCAAACTTGGCATGTGTATGACACTTACATAGCTTAGAGAAGTTCTATGAGCTTCTCTAACATAAAAACTCTTTAATAGCAAGGGTGAAAAGAAACACAGACCTTATGTTATGTGACTTTCAGAACTATCTACATGAACATAATATTTTTTTTGTTGTTTTTTTTTGTAGGGGATGGAATCTTTCTCTGTCACCCAGGTGCCATCTCGGCTCACTGCAACCTCCACCTTCCAGGTTCAAGCAATTCTCCTATCTCAGTCTCCTGAGTAGCTGGGACTACAGGTGTGCGCCACCACTCCCAGCTAATTTTTGTAGTTTTAGTAGAGATGGGGTTTCAGTGTGTTGACCAGGCTGGAATGTTTCCTTCTCTTTATTTTTTTCTTTTTTTTGAGATGGATTCTCGCACTGTCGCCCAGGCTGGAATACAGTGGTGTGATCTCGGCTCACTGCAAGTTCCGCCTCCCGTGTTCACGCCATTCTCCTGCCTCAGCCTCCCAAGTAGCTGGGACTACAGGCACCCACCACCATGCCTGGCTAATTTTTTCTATTTTCAGTAGAGACGGGGTTTCACCGTGTTAGTCAGGATGGTCTCGACCTCCTGACCTTGTGATCCGCCCGCCTCAGCCTCCCACAGTGCTGGGATTACAGGCATGAGCCACCGCGCCTGGCTTTTCTTTTCTTTTCTTTTTTTTTTAAGCCTACAGCACCTGGTATTCCTGGGCAGTCTCCCATCCAAGTACTAACCAGGCCCAACCCTGCTTCACTTCCAAGATCAGATGAGAGACCACATTTCTTCCCACATTCTATTTTAGTTGTTACATATATGAAAAAACAAAACAAAATAACCACAGAGCTCTGTGTCCTATTTATCACTGAGCTTAGTGTGGCAACACATGTCCCCAAAGCACCAGATGCCCACGATAATAAGTTCGCAATGACAGAGGGCTTAACAGTCAGAACAACAGCCACAAGTCAGCTCATGAACTGCATTCAAGCCTTAAAATGAAATCTGTAAGACAGCCAGGCGTGGTGGCTCAGCATGTAATCCCAGCACTTTGGGAGGCCAAGGTGAGTGGATCACCTGAGGTAAGGAGTTCGAGACCAGCCTGGCCAACATGGTGCAACCTCATCTCTACTAAAAATACAAAAATTAGCCTGGCGTGGTGGCAAGCACCTGTAATCCCAGCTACTGGGCAGGCCGAGGCAGGAGAATCGCTTGAACCTGAGAGGCGGAGTTGCAGTGAGCCAAGATCGTGCCATTGCACTCCAGCCTGGGCAACAGAGTGAGATTCTGTCTCAGAAAAAAAAAAAAATGAAATCTATAAGACAATTTAGAGAGGATAATCAGAAAGGCACAGCATTCCACACAAATTCAGTAGTTTAGACAAGTGTTTAAAGGGAAAATGCAGGAATTAGGTTACTTCCTTAAAAAAATGTGAATACTTCCAAAAGAGTGTTGGGAAAGAAGTAAAAACTAAAGTATTTCTATTAATTTTTAGGAAATATAAAAAACCATACTGGACTTCCTCACGCCCATTCAGTTGAAATTTAGAAATAGTAATTCTATAACAGTGCTTGAAATTTTTAAAGTACCATTCCAGAAGCTAAGAACAAATTTAGATACTGAGATACCACCAGCTTTTCATGTAGGCAGCTCTGTTCCAGAACTTGTAGAACTTAGGCACAGATAGCACAAGGTAGCAAAAATAGCTCATATGAAAAAATAGTAGATATGTAATGATACATGAAATTATACTAAATTCTACATTATTGCTATTTTCTTTCCCTCCCATTAGAACATTAATATGTTCTAATTATATTAATATAAAATATTAATAGAATTAGTTAATATAACATTAATATATTTTCTCTCTTAATAAAACATTAAGCCCCAGTGATTGGTCATCTTCATTAAATTAGCTGTACCTCCTTACTGCTGCGATGGCTAGCACGGCTACTGCCAACTTAGAAAGGGACAAAAAGTCACGTGGTTGACCTTAATGACAAGAAAAGTCACAGATTCACTTCTAATTTATAATTCTCAGAATTAATGTGCAATTTTGAGTTGTCTCCATTAACTCTCTTGAACAGAATCATCATTTTGCTCCACATTCGGTTTCTGTGTGTTTCCATCCTAATGCCTGAGCAACAGGGTGGTGGTGCTGATTGGAAGCTAACTTGCATTCTCCGTGAGGAACTCTGGAAGGGCAGAGCAGGCCACCAGGATCCTGTTTTCATGCAGCTCCTAAATATTGTGGCAGCCAGTGATGGGTCTTTGGCAATTGTGGGCAGCCGCCCGGGCTACAAGAATAGGGAGCTTGAACAAAGGTGGAGATGTCCTGAAGCTGGAGAGAGGCTCAAACTACTTAAACTTTCTGCAACATCGGCATCTGATAATCTGAGTGAGTGACCCTCAAATGCATTCTAATCCAGTCCCTGCGTAATTTACACTATATTCCTTTTGAATGCTTAAAGAACGGGGCCTCCTGCAGAACAGCCATCGAGGCTGCCCTGAGGAGCACGTACTCAACCTGAAGGAAGCCCTCTGGCTCCTTCCAGTACAGTGAAGCAGAGGTGCAGGGAACAGCCGGACAGACAGAACCGCAGGAGCAAGGAAGGCCCAGGAGCCCCAGGGAGCACACTGGAGCAATAGGGACACCCCTTCAGATGAGAAAGAGGTGGCCACTGGCAACAGAAAACTGGCGTACCAGCTAAAGAGAAATGGGAGACACTGAGGCCCCTTTAGAAAGGAGAGGGGTTTGAGAGACTAGCACTCTAGTGATAAAACGGGGGAAGCTCAGAAGTAAATGGCATTTTAATAGTCCCCCAAGCCCCTGACTGTCCCCCTGATTGATCTGGTCTTGGATAACAAGGGTTAATTCTCACTTTGTGCTTTCATAGCACCCTCTACAAATGTGGCTGAGGGTGGGTGACTATGGGATAGCAGAAAGACCTACAGGAGGTAGTTTTGTTTTGTTTTGTTTTTTTACCAAAATAAGGCCTAAAAATGGACACTATTCACTTTGATCTCTATCTTCAGAAGCTACAAGAGTGTAAAAAACCTGAAACCACTATTTCTCAATATGCTGTCTCTAGATGAAATGTTCTCATTTTTGTGTTATACTGAAAGATATATATTGCAAAAGAATGCAACTTTATCTGACTATACTATGAACAAGCAGTGTATTCCAAGGTTATCCTGCTTCCAAAACTAGGAAGATGTAAAGTAGAAGAAAGACAAAGTACAATGTTTCACTCTTAAAGCTGTTAAGTTACCCTGTCTTTGATAAACATGCTTGAAAGCCATGCTTTCATAGCTCTTAATTAACATCTAAAAATATCTTTCTTCCCTCCTGCCTTCTGAAGGACTGTCAACGCTCCTGGGTTCTTGTCCCAGACAGGCAGCATTTTCCTACATCAGGGTGATGAATATGTAGGAGAATGTGTGCCTCAGTATCCTAAGACCCTACTTATACCAAATAAATATAATTTTAACAGCATACCTCATCAGACTGCCAAAGTATTAACCAGATTTTAATTTCTCAACATTTCTTAGCATGCATTTTAAATGGACACATTTTTAACATTATCTTTCTGCATTAGATTAATGTAATGATCTCTAATTTTTTGCCTAGTCTAACCTTCTAAAAAATGATTTAAGTCAGGGACAATCACAAGATGAGACTCAGAACTTATGAAGCCTGAGACATATTTTCTGAAGTAATAATGGAGGGACACCCCCTGGCTAAGTTTCTTAAAACAACAATATCCAGAAAAGGTAGATTTGGAGTATATTTTATTCTTACAACAATGGCTCACAACAAAACCAAAATAACCTGGCAACTCTAAGGAAACACATTTTATGTAATCAAAGTTAAAAAGCAACATCAATGCATGTAGCTTTCTTTAATTAGATTCAAAGTCTGAATCTCTCTCTCTCTCTTTCTCAGATCCCTGCCTAAATCAGCAGTAGAAACGACCATCATTAGGACTCTTGTTTACTCTGGAAGAACTGATAAGGTTAAAAAAAAAAAAAAAAAAAAGTCAACTGGCTATCTCAAACACATGCCTGACAGGCCAAACAGTCACAAGAGTGCACTTATTTAATCAAGCAGGAAACTGAAGTCATGGCTATTTGTACCTGATGTTCAGCCATCTGGCTTTCTGGACTCCTGCCGGGCTCTGGACTCTCACTGAGTTTCAGCTCAATGGCCTCCATCTTCGTAGAGATGGACTGGAGGGAGTCCTGGTACTTCTGCTGGCGTTCCAAAGCTTCATAGAGTGTGCGCTGCTTCTCACTGATCTACACCAGAAAAGGGATGTTACCAAATACTTCCCAGGCCCTTATCTTTCAGATTACAACATTTCTTTCTTCAGTGCTTTACCTCTGTGGCCCAGCATAGGGTACTCAGCTGTGGACTGGATGTGTAAACTCTCTGCATGTGTTTCATAAGACAACCGCTAAGTTTACTGATGTCTGGTGGGCATAACCAAGTCCACCTTGAAGACTTACCACATTCTTTAAGGTTTCCCAAGAACGCTGCAAATCACCCAGTTTGGCAGTAGCGGATGGCTCCAATCCTGGTTCATACAGCTCCTGGGACGCTGATGTGCTGGGGTGAATCTTTGCGGCATCTGTCTGCAACCTCTCAGCAGACAAGGCTTGGTAATATGCAATGTCCTGTGAGTGCAAAGCACAGTGCTGAATTAAACAAGAAGAAAAGTCTAGATTAATATGCTCTGGGTACTGTTGGTCATGTCAAGGAAAGATTTCAGATCTACACCTTTTATGGAGCACTACAAACTAGTAAATTAGTAAACGCTTGTGACTAGAAAAGTTTAAAGACTGTATCGAAGCACACTATAATTGTTTCAGAATTTTTGTTTATATACATCAAAAAACAACTTTACCAATATTTCAAGCTGCCAAAACTCATTCTTATTCTATGTTTGTTAAATGGAAATACAAAGGATTTAAGCAGTACACATGTATTTAAAGATTGATTACAATAGCAAAAAAAGGGAATCCTAATGATCTAGTTCCTAAAATGTTGCCAAATGTATTCATTAAAGTTTTAAATAATTTTAAAAACTACTTGACGTAAATAAAATTAAATCTACAGATGCAGCCAGATCTTCACTATTTGTGGGTTCATTATTTGCAGAATTAATTTAAATATTTTGATATTAAATAGGAAAAATATAATGGGGAAGTCACAACTACTCTAAGAAACAAATAATATAAAGGTTTTCTTCTATTCATTTCCTCAAAGTATACACACACACAAAATCAAAGTAAATGATGAAATATCATGCTTTCAAATTTTTTAAATCTATTGTGTTATAAGTAACATACATATTTTATTTGTATTGATAAAATTTACTATATCGAGATATAGTAAAGATATATCAAGAGATATAGTAAAGATGGTTTTCAATTGTTTCTATGGTTATTTATCTGTATTTCAGTAGAAATTTAATTGGGGGAGTAATTGCTATTATAAAGTTCATTGTTTTTGCAGTTGGACTGTTGAAGGGAATTATGTCAGCTTAAAATACCTGAGTCTTATTGATAATCATGTATTAGTAAAAAGTATTGAAGAAGGCTCCAGCCATCTGAGAAACAAATGTAGCAGTGTCATGCAGTAGAATGAATTCAGACTGGGACAGCTGAGATTCTAGTGAAATTCTCCTCTAGTGTAGCTATATAATTGGAGCAAATAACTTACATCTTGCACACTGGTTCACTCACTGGTCCAACCTTGGGTGGGACTGAGGATTACATGAAATAATATTTGAGTGACTATGACAGCTTCTATCCATTCTGTTGTTGTTCCTGAGGTCTCCAGATGAGTCCCCAACATTTATTGATGACATTGGAACATGAAGACTGCTTCCTCTTCATTCCTAACCCTGTCACTGTCTTGAGTGGATTACTCCTCATGTCCTTAGTAGGTTTAAATCCATTGATCCTCACTCACTTCCACCCCACTTCAGTCCTCCACACCCTTGTATGCTGTCATCACTCAATTGGACTTGCAGTTATGTCTAAAGTTACTTAAACCCCTTTCTTGCCAAGACTCTTGTTTCTCTTGCTCTTTTAACCTTTACTTCATCCACTTGGAAAACCGCAAACATGACTCAATCCAGCTTTTCTTTCCAGGGTGCATATATGCATGTGTCTTATTGACACACACACACACAAATACACACACAAACACACACACACACACGCAATCCAAGCTGTCACGGAGATACTACAACTTCTCAAATTTTCAAAAGTCTGTGTATATTCACACTCACCCTTATCTTATGCTTGCCAGTTTCATTGCTTAAACCTGACTCTCCCACAGACTCTGAGAATCCCACAAACTGCCTTTTCAAGGACCTTGTCTATTAACATCCTCTCCTGCTTTGTTGACTTTCACTTTTCCATCTAAAAACACCTACACACACTGTTTCTTTTCTTTGTTTTCTTGAAGGAGATCACATTTTCTAAAAAGTCCGCAGTTCACAATGTGATGGGCCGTCACACGTGAATGCACCTGCACGCACAGGCTGCATCCTCATTTCTTTGTTTTCTCCCTTTCATTTCATAATCCAACTTCTAAAAGGGTGATTTTCACATGGGACTTTCTCACCCTCAATCCACTTCTAAATTCCAGTTTGGGCTTTGATCCTGATGACTGCAGAGCTTGCTCTCACCAGCTTCTATGACAAAACATGATGAATTTTCATCCCTTCCCTTGCCAGACCTCTAGCATTCAATAGCACTGAAAAACCCTTTCTGGAAACACTTTCTAAAAAATCTCTCTGTTCTCCTCCCAGCTTTCTAGTCATTCAACTCTTGCTCTTTTGTAGTTTGTTTTTCACTCACTCACCAATACTGGTGAATTGATAAGCTCCAGACTCACATATCCATGCATATCCTATAGGCTCTTCAAAGTCAGCATTTCCAAAATGAACCAATTGAGGATGAAACAATGAAGTATTATCCATCTTGCAATAAACGGAATGTCTTCTCACCTAAGCTATAAACTTGGGATTTATTCCTGATTTCTCCTCCCCCTTACCATCCACTGCTTATGGGAGGATGAAGTGCTAACGACGCATATCCTGGCCACGGCCTTGGTTCAAGTTCTCATTACAGTAACAACTTCCTAACTCAGAGGTTGCAAACTGGCAGCCTGTGGGCTGCCTCTGACCTGCACACATTTAGTGTGGCTTATACAACGTTTTAAATTGTTTAAAATCTCTCTTCATAAAGATAGAGAGATTTCATTAAAGTTCACATTCACAGCTTGTTTTGCAAACCACAAGGTATGGTAACACTGGGCCCTGTGTCTTTGTTGAAGTAATGCTAACAGAGGAGACATTGCCTCATTTATGTGGGGCAGGAGCTGTCCAGGCCTCTGTAGTCCCTCCTGACCTGTTTCTCTCATTTTTATCACCAGGGTGGACCAAGCATGAGACTGTGCAACTTCTGTTTCTAACCGCTCCCCTGGCTCTGAATGTGCACACCTCTATTCTCCTGTCCACATTGATCCAGAAGTATCAGTTCTAAAACGCAGTTCTATACACAGCTTCTCGTTAAATTCCCTCAATGGTTAAATATTAGCTTCTGGAGGAAGCTGAAATTCCTTCCTGTGGCATCCAGGGCCTCCATGATGTGGTTCCCATATCCCTCTCAGTCTCACCTCCCCCTCTCCTCCTCTTCCACCAATGTTTCTCCAATTATAGTGAAACTATTTGCAGTTGCCTTGATGGGCCATTTTGCTTCCCGCCTCCACAGCTTCCCACAGGTGGTTTTCTTCTGCCTGAAAATCTTCATCTCACACCACCCAACTGCACTCCAACTGCCTAACTGTGCTCCCCCCTTAAAACCAAAGAGGTCCATCCTTGACCCCTGCCTGACCCCAGCTAGTTTAGGTGCTTTCTCTAGACCCTCCCACAACACTGTGCTGCCCTCTGCCACACCACCTGCCACCCTCTATTGTAAGCATTTGCCTGTCCTCACACACACTGCAAGCTCCCTAAGGGCTGTCTGGGTCAGTGCTTTTCGTCTTCACCCTGAGCATGTTGTGGAGTGTTTGGCAAATAAAAAGCTGGCCTATATGTTCATAATAAACCATGCTTGTAAATGCACTTTATATTATCAATTATATTATTTTATATACATGGACAGTAATACTATTACTGTCCACAAGGAAAAGCAGGAATGGCTTTAAATGGTGTAAACATTTTACATTAGATACTCTATTATAAATACAGAAGGCCCCCAAAAGAGCCAGAATAAAATAAATGTATTACAAATAATTTTTTCTGGCAGTCTCTCTCTCTCGCTCTGTGTGTGTGTGTGTGTGTGTGTGTATGTGTGTGTGTGTATACATGTGTATGGCTGATGCCTACAGATAGGAATGACAACTCCTGGTTTCTTAAAAGGGTTTGAAAATACATCACCTTTTATAGATGAATACTTTCTATTTATTTGAGGTACATACATAAATTCAATTAAAATAAATCACTCAGTACTATAAATAACTACTAAAGTCAATATTTGATGTAGTGAGGAGTCACTGTTAAAAATACATTTCTTATTGCTTATGTGCCTAAGTTATAAGAGTTATTATGAGTAGATTCCTAAGGAAATAAATCTGGACAATTGTAGCTACTATTTGATCAGCATTTTCTAGTTTGAAAAGCACTTTCATGATTAATGTCACATTTCATTTTCACAACGTTGTGAATTGAGTAGTATCGCTTCTCACTTACAAATGAGGGTATGAAGGGACTTCCCAGGTGCACTCAGCTTAGAGGAGGAAGAGCTGCAACTCAGTGTGAGCTTTTCACTTGGAGGCCAGTGATTTTCCCATTACACTCTTGCTCGCTCTTTTCACATCTATTCCTCTCTCAACTCTTCTGCAGAGTCTAAGACTTGGCTTGCTTCTAAGGGGAATCAAGAAGCCTGCAGCAAAATCTGGGAATGCCTCAGTATTTCTACCTTCAAGTAAGCTAAATTGTTATTATGTTTTAGCTAATAGCCACTGTCAGAGACAGAATACACTGACTGTGAGTGGGACCAGGTAGTTATATAACGGAGATCTACTTGCAGGAACAGCAGGCACGAAACCTTTTTTTTTTAACAACTGTGATTTTATAAAGCAGTTCTATTTGGCTGCTCCCTGAAACAGTTGTACACATTCTGTACACAAAACTCAGGGTTTTTAATCTGAAAACTGAAACTTACGGGGATCCTACATGTCCTCCTCAGTTTCAAGAGACAATGTTATAAATCCAGTGCATCGCTGGCCATGGTGTCATATTTTTTCATTATCTTCTAACTTACATTACTATACAAAAATAACATGTGGCTGTAATGATGGGGTTGATTTGTTTGATGAACACCAAGCGTACTACATTTCCTTTTTAACAGCTCCCTCAGAGTAAACCTGTCTGTCTTAAACTAAGTGAAGGCACTTCCCCCTATTTTGCAGCATCACATGTAAGTATTTTAGATTAACAATGCAATTTTATTGATGTTTTCCTGTGTCTAGGGGAGACGGAAGAATTAAAACAAAGCCTAATCTTACTGAGGGTTAGGATCTGATGAAGCTTTGTGGTTAATGTCATGAAATAATGATAGAAATGTTTGCATATTTCATCATTTTTAGGGCACTTTCATGTATACTTTGACACTTTACAAGAAATAGCATGGAGATTTACAATTTTGGAAAAGGTATATTCTTTCCACAAAGTCTCAAATAAGTATTTACTATTCAGTTTGAAAATTTTGAGAACCTAGACCATATTATATAGAACAACTTTTTTCTATATAATAATCAGCTGACTATAGCTCAATTTCTCTAATAACATCTGTAACCACAGGGAAGGACAAATCATCGAAGAATGAGTAATACATATTTTTAAATCAGAATTTGAAGAACACTTTCCCAAATCTCCCATGGCTCCCTGAACTTCTCCTTTTTTGTTGCTGTTTTTAGTTTCCTCTGATCACATTGTTATTATCTGTCCCATGTCTGCCTTTCTCTCTAGATTGTCAGGGCCTTGCAGGTAGGACCATGCTGACTCCTTCTCAGCTGCATCCTCAGGAACCAACACAAGGTTTCATGCTGAGCAAGTGTCAGAATGTGTTTGATGAATGGATGAGTTGATAATTTCCCTAGAGCTATCCTGATTTTTACCGAGAACTGTGTAATTGTATTAACTAAAGGTTTCATCATTTTGACGTTCCTTTTCTTTTTAATGAGAGAGGACTCTCTTCATCACAGAAATCCTATGATAGTCTGAATGCTTCTGCTTTAAAATAAAAGTAATATAACTGAATTATATTGAATTATAATACAGGTTATAAAACATTTGCTCTGTTTAATGCTTCTCCCTTAATAATACATATCAACTTCTTTGAAAAAACATGATTTCATAGGATAGTTTACATTTGTTAGTTGTCTTCACTAAAAAGTAAAGTATTACTTAACATTCATTAAAAGTTTTTGGTTACTATAAAGGCATCGTTTTGATTTCTATCTAATATTTGACATAAAACCTTTTTGACATTTAATTTTAGTATTATCTACATTTAATACATGGTAAAAGGTTTCTTATAACAAAATGGTTATTTTGTTTTCCCCATTTTATAGAAAATAAAATTTAAGATTATTGAAAGATAAGTTAAACACTGAAATCTACTAGGCATTCTAGTATAAACATGGCAGACATTCCTTAAATTGGTACACAAGTTGTCAATAAAGAAATCTGACATAACGAACAGAAGTTTCCCATCTTCAAAATCTGAGCTGGTAAATGCCAACACTATATTCAATGCATGTTATAAAGCCGTCGAATCATGTTATTTTACAATGGTGACACAGATCTTTCATTTTCTGTTGGATGCAGAACCCCATTCCAGATGATTGCTAGAAACTAAGGCCATAATGTCTTAAAATAGGGCCTTCTGGGCTATCATTCCCATGACCTAATTTTTGCTCATGCCATTTTCTGTAGCCCAGGAGAGGAGAGATGACCTACTGAGACACATGACAATCATAGTTTGTGCAACTATAACACCTACTGGTGTGTCCCTGGAACCAAATGCAACAAAGTCTGAGATTCATACCCACGGTCTAATGGAATCAGAGAATGGAGTCCTGCATCTGCCCAGAGAATATTGCTAGAGGAATGCCAAGTGGGAGGTACCTGGTTAACAGAAGCATCTGTATTAGCCACAGGTGAAGGGGAGCGACAGGCAGGTGGAGAGGAAATCTCACTGTTGGTTCCCTCCTCCCCAGACTCCTCAGTGACCGGTGACAGCAAAGTGTGACAGCGACCTGCAGTCATCTGCCACGTAAAATGTAGCCCAAAGGACATGAAAATCAATTAGCTATGTTAACATAAGTCCTGTTCAGGCACAGGCCAAAACAGAGTTAATTATAAAACAAAGGTTAGAATTACCAGGACCCAAATTCACATATTAATCCTGTGTTAGTATTTAAAAGTTGTGTTTTCAAGAGAATATGATGCTAGTAATCATTTGTAAAACAATCAGGGATGGGGGTGCCTATGACATTGAAGTTTGGTTGTTGGTTAAATACTCCATTATTTTCCTTTCTTTGGAGAGTTTGTGGCTTTATAAATAACTGGAAAAATCATGAATCATACAAATGAGGAAAGGTCTACGAAATAAAGCTTGGTCTTTCGCGAACATCTCAAGTTTCTAATATCGTAGGGAGATAAATGCACCCAAAGTAGTATATTGCCAAATGGGCCCAGGTTTGGTTACTCATTACCTGAGGCACAGCACATATTAGGGAAAATACACAGCACTGGAAAACATTATAGTCACCAAAATACTCAATGCAGTTTAGATATCAAGTGTATAGGAAAATAGTGGCGCAGAATAGAAAATAACAGTTGATTTATTTTAATCCAAAGCCAAGCTTTAGATCGTCTGTTTTCATATTTTTTCTAACAATAGCTGTTCTTCCAAATTGTATTAAACATTTATACAGTAGAGTACCTGCACATAGGTAGTTAGCTAGTTAGCCTGCAAAACACAACTAAATATATGTGCCACGAATTTCCCATCCCCCAGACAACTAAAACATTGTGCAAATAAATTACTGTTTAAAGCTCAGAGCCTCTCAGTATTATTGCGAAATTATAAACAAATACAGGGCAGACCGCTGACAAATTAAGTAATTCAGCTGTCTCGAGCACATAGTTTCATTTTAACTGTCATTGTTTACAGTGTCAACGATTGGCCCGGCCCAAAGGTAGTCAAAGAGAGTTGAGGAAACTGTTTCTCCCTCTTAGTCTGCAAGATCGAAGGCTGGTCCCTGAAATCAGCCACGGAGAGGGAACATGGAGCCACTCGCCAGGCTCCAGTCAAAGAGCAGAGCCGCGGGGACCTACTGGATCCTTACCATGACCACAGAGGGGTGGGCCGAAGGCGCGGGGAGGAGCTCCCCGTCCAGGTCCTCTGTCCCTTCCGCCAGCCCCTCGACCTCGGTCACCGTCAGCAGCATGGTGGCGTGCTTGGCTTTCATCGTCAGCATCTTGCACTTGGAATTCAAAGAAGCGATCTGCTCCTGGTAGCCCTTAATTTTCTGCGCCAGCTCCTGAGGAAACATTTCCCCCACCGGGGTGTCAGAGCAGCATCAAAAGGAAACAGAAGTAGTAGCGTTCATCTTCCTGCAGGGCGGGCCAATGAGCGCGCAGAGCCGCGCGGGCCCGGGAGGCAGGATGTGGAGGCGGCGAGTCCTCCTGCATCTCGCTACCGAGCCAGACCGCAGGCTGCGCGGCGCAGCGCAGGCACAGCCAAAGTGCCCGAGCCCGCGTCCCCGCGTCCGCACAAAAGGAGAAATGAGGGGATGAGGCCGAATGAATGGTTTCTAATCGCGAGAGGCCCCATATGGAACCATGAACTTCCGCAACATTAGGAACTGACAACTTTCTTAAAAAGCGGAAAGCATCTGAAATTTACCAGATGGTTCATGCCATGGAAATTAGGTCATGTGATGGCTAAAACCACACCAAAAAAATGCAAGGCTCAGCTCTTACCCTACTGAGTACATTCAACAGAGTTGACAATCATTTATTTTACGTAGGGTCACATAGTCAATAGCCTATCTGTTCCTATGTCCCTAGGAATTTTTTTTAGATAAGCTAGATATTGCATATGGAAATCATAATTTTTAATGCAGATTGACCCCCAAATAAAATTTAGCATATTCATCAAATTTTCTCTTGCGCATTTCATCATGATGCTGAGGCTTTAACTAGAACTTTAGGCTTGAAGTGCAATTCGGATTTAATGGCTTTTAATTTCATTTGCTTTTGAAAAAATAATTGTTTTTTTGTTTTTGAGCAGACAAGAATGAAAAAAATTTATTATGAGAGAAGTTTTAAATATTTTATTAAGAGCTTATTGGAAATATATTCTGGATAGCACATAGCCCTTAAAAAGGTAACTATAGATTCATTTTAGGAGTATGGTAATTCTAAAATATTAAAGTTTTACTTTCTTGCTTAAATATTTTAAGTATCAAATATTAAAATTATACTTTATTGCATCTTTAAAAAATGAAAATACGTATTTCAAAATATGATTCCTAAAAGTACAAAACTATTATTCTTTTTAATTTTTTTTTTTTTTTTGGCTTCTTTGTTTGAGAGACTGTCATTTATTGTACGCACAGAACACATTTTGTGGGCCAGGTGCAGTGGCTCATGCCACTTTGTGAGGCTGAGGCGAGGGGATCACTTGAGGTCAGGAGTTCAAGACCAGCCTGGCCAACATGGTGAAACCCTGTCTCTACTAAAAATACAAAAATTAGCCGGAAATCGCTTGAATCCAGGAGATGGAGGTTGCAGTGAGCCAAGATTGTGTCACTGTACTCCAGCCTGGGCAACAGAGTGAGACTCTGTCTCAAAGAAAAAGACAACATTTTGTGACAAAAATATTAAATCATGTCTTTAAAATAATTGTGTACATACATACACATACATTCATATATATACACACATATATACACATGCACACACACATATGTACACATAGTTATCCCTCAGTAACTGAGGGGCATTGGTTCTAGGAACCCTATTAGATACCAAAATTCACAGATGTTCAAGTTTCTGACGTAAAATGGTATAGTATTTGCATATGCACATCTTCCCAAATACTTTAAATCATCTCTAGATTACTAATAACACCTAACACAATGTAGATGCTATGTATTATAAATAGTTGTTATACTGTGCCATTTAGGGAATAATGACAAGAAAAGAAGATCAACATGTACAGATGCAACCATCCTTTTTTCTCCTCAAACATTTTCCATCCATGCTTGGTTGAATTCATGGATGCAGAACCTATGGATATGGAGGGCTGACTGTATGCAAAACACATGCGTGCACATGCGCGCACACACACACACACACGCATTTTGTTATTATTGTTGTTTTGTTTGTTTCTTCCCACCCAACCGAAGCTGAGAGGAGGGAAAAACAGTCCAGCAGAAATCAGCCAGCAAGCAGTCTTCTTGACTCATAATAGTATAGGAATTTTTTTTTTTTTTTTTTTTTTGACAGAGTCTCGCTCTTTTGCCCAGCCTGGAGTGCAGTGGTGCTATCTCGGCTCACTGCAAGCTCTGCCTCCAGGGTTCACACCATTCTCCTGCCTCAGCCTCCTGAGTAGCTGGGACTACAGGCGCCCACCACCACACCCAGCTAATTTTTTTCTTTGTATTTTTTAGTAGGGACGGGGTTTCACTGTGTCAGCCAGGTTGGTCTTGATCTCCTGACCTCGTGATCTGCCCACCTCAGCCTCCCAAAGTGCTGGGATTACAGGCATGAGCCACCACGCCCAGCCAGGAATTTTTTAAACAAGGACTTAAAAAGTAGAAATCATTGCTTCTTTACCTCTGGGGATGTAGTTAATTAAACCTAATAGGATTTTTAAAAGCAGTGATTGAATAGCTACTTACCATATCTCCTCTAGTGGCTAGCACGTGGGTACTCAATAAATGCCATTTACTGTAACTAGTTAATAATAGAAGACAGATCTAGCAGATTATTGGACTCCTTGAATTTCAAGTCACCAAGCTTTCATACAATGGTTTGCCATTGTACAAAAATTCGAGGAATCTTTTTTATTATTTTATTGTATTTTATTTTTGAGATGGAGTCTTGCTCTGTCACCCAGGCTGGAGTGCAGTGGCGTAATCTCGGCTTACTGCAACCTCCAGTTCCTGGGTTCAAGTCATTCTCTTGCCTCAGCCTCCCGAGTAGCTGGAATTACAGGCCCGCGCCACCATGCCTAGCTAATTTTTGTATTTTTATTAGAGATGGGGTTTTACCATGTTGGCCAAGCTGGTCTCGAACTCCTGACCTCAAGTGATTTGTCTGCCTGGGCCTCCCAAAGTGCTGGGATTACCGGCATGAGCCACCGTGCCTGGCAACTTGAGGAATCTTTATGAAATAGACAGAGTTAGTTTTAGGCCTTCCACCCCTTGTAATCACATGGCTGGGCACAGCTCCCTACTGCAGTATCCTGCAAAGATGTGCCCACACTGACAGCAAGTGACCATTTCTTAAGCTGCAATTCTCAACCTTATTGTATACAAAACTCATTTGGATTGTTTCTTTAAAAAATGCACCTCTGGTCACCACTTCCAAAGATTTTGATTGACTAGGTGTATGAGAGTCTGCATTTCATGATTAGCCCATGTGACTCCAATGCACATGACTTCCACTGAGAAATAGTACTCTACGACTTACTTCTGTAAGTATAAACCTCTTGTAATCTCATTACCTTCGAGGGTTGGTTATTCAAGCTGTGGTCAAATCCACTAAAATAAAATGGAACACTCGGTTTCATGTTACCCATTCTCTTTATAAAATTTCTGAAAATGTTTATAAAGGTAGGAATTTCAGGTAGAGTGGCCACTAAAAGACAAGCAGCCCTCTGTGGCCAGTCTCTGGTTTTCAGGAGCAGGCTTTCCGCATCAGGTGGAAAGAAAAGAGGTTTGAGTATCCTCTCCTATGATTTAAAAGTGGCAGGATGATTTTTTAAAAATTAAATGCAACCTTTGCAAAATTATTATCATTATTATTATTATTTTGAGACAGAGTCTTGCTCTGTTGCCCAGGCTGCAGGGCAGTGGCACAGTCTCAGCTCACTGCAACCTCCACCTCCCCAGTTCAAGCGATTCTCCTGCCTCAGCCTCCTGAGTAGGTGGGACTACAGACACCTGTCACCATGTCAGGCTAATTTTTGTATTTTTAGTAGAGACAGGGTTTCACCATATTGGCCAGGCTGGTCTCAAACTCCTGACCTTGTGATCCACCCATCTTGGCCTCCAAAAAGTACTGGGATTACAGGTGTGAGCCACCATACCCAGCCGAAAAATTATTTTTAAAAGTGTGAATTCTTTAGCCATAAATAAATGATCAGTTATTTTTAAAGTTATTTGTAAGAAAACTAGATTCACCATAAGATTGAAATTCAATTAAAACAAGATAGAAAATACAGGAAGAAACCCTCTTCCCAATTTGTATGTTATCATCGGTTAAGCTTTCTCCACTCGGCACTTTCCTTCCTGTGTTTGTTTTATACATACAATGAAGCTCACACAGGACTGCATCATTTTTTACATGAAAATGTGTTCTAAGCCACAGTTGGTTTAAAACTAACAAACGTAACATGGATGTTCAGAACTGTGGAAGAAAATGCGACAAAATAAACAGCTCACTGGACCAAGAGCTGGGAAGACCTAGTCCACTGCTGGCTGAGCTGAGTGTGACCTTGGGAGACTCATTTATTTTCCAGGGACTTCGTTATTCTCTTTTGTTTCATTAAGTAGCCCAGATAGTTTCTATTACAGTGGAAGAAAAATCACAGAATTTGGAGACAAAGATACTGAGATCGAGTCTAATTTCAATCAGTTACTAGATTTGGGAGCTCAGGAAGTCACTTTTTTCTAAGTTCGGTTTTTTTGTCAGTAAAATAAAGATGATTTTAAAAAAATCCTTATGTCGGCTGGGCGTGGTGGCTCACGCCTGTAATCCCAACACTTTGGGAGACCAAGGAGGGTGGATCACTTGAGGTCAGGAGTTCGATACCAACTTGGCCAACATGGTCAAACCCTGTTTCTACTAAAAATACAAAAATTATCAGGGCATCGTGGTGTGCACCTGTAATCCCAACTACGCGGGAGGCTGAGGCAGGAGAATCACTTGAACCCAGGAGGTGAAGGTTGCAGTGAGCCAAGATTGTGCCACTGCACTCCAGCTTGGGCAACAGAGAACAAGACTCCATCTAAAAAAAAATAAATATAAATAAAAATAAAAATAAATTAAAAATAAACATCAAATTATATATATATATAAATTCTTACCTCATAGGGTTGATATAAAAAAGTGATGTAAAATTTTATAAGTTACTTTAAAAAACATAAAGCTGGCCGGGCATGGTGGCTCACATCTTTTATCCCAGCACGTGAGGAGGCTGAGGCAGGCATATCACTTGAGGCCAGGAGTTTGAGATCAGCCTGGGTAACATGGCGAAACCCTGTCTCTACTCTACAAAAAAATGCAAAAACTAGCCTGAGGTAGTGGTATGTGCTCGTAGTCCCAAATACTTGGAGGCTGAGGTGGGAGGACTGCCCGAGCCCAGGGGGTAGAGGCTGCAATGAGCCATGATCCCACTGTGAGCCATGGTCTTGCCACTGCGCTCTAGCTTGGGTGATACAGCAAGACTCTGTCTCAAAAAAAAAAAAAAAAAAAAAGCACAAGTTTCTTGGGGAGGAAAAACCATACAACAAAAATGTTTAGTAGTAATAACAATTATTACTCCAGAAACGATTTTAAAAATATCTGTACCATGATAGAAGAGTTGTTACAACAAAATTTTGGATCTTCCTAGATGGGATTAAAAATAGTTTCAAAATAAATACATAATATATAGTCTAATGTACAGACCAACATAAACAGTGGTTTCAAAAATCTACATTACATTTTCATTTAGCCAGTGCATAAGAAAAATCACTAACATAGATGATGTCTATAGTTGTAGGAGTAAATGTAGATGGCATATTTAAATGATTTTGTAAATCATATATAAATGAAAATTATTAATGTTTATATATGTCAAGAAATTAAAGAATTAATTGCATTTGGAGAAGGGGGTGAGATTTTTCATCTTTACAAAGCAATGCTTTGAATCTTTTGAGAATCTCAACGTAAGTGGTTTGGAAAAATTGTTCCTTGTTCTCGTGACAAAGTTAAAATAGATCATACGGAAGGATATACTCCATATACTCTATCCTCAGTACAGAAAAAATAAGACACCCTCCTCCCAGTTATTTACCAAAATTCACAGTGCTATGAACCAGCCCCCAAGGGAAAGAGTGAACTTGACCTATATGGAATTGACAGTTCAGGAAAGGAAATTCCCTGCTAAGCTCAATCACTCAAGGACCATGATCTCTGGGACAGGGACAGCACAAGGAGTGACAAGTCCTAAGGTCATAATGATGCCAAAGGAACAAACAAAGAACATTTGAAAAAGAGGTACATGTTAGCTGGCCCAATCTGAAAACTAGCAAAGTAAGCAACCTGGACCATCCTCTGATTTTGGGAAGAGGAACTGAAATGAGTAATATTTCAAAGAAGAAAATGTTTAAAATATTAAGTTTTTGTTTGTTTGTTTGTTTGAGACCGAGTCTCGCTCTGTCGCCAGGTTGGAGTGCAGTGGCGCGATCTCGGCTTCTGGGTTCAAGTGATTCTCCTGCCTCAACCTCCCAAGTAGCTGGGATTACAGGCGCGTGCCACCATACCCAGCTAATTTTTGTATTTTTAGTAAAGACGGGGTTTCACCATGGTGTCCAGGATGGTCTCCATCTCCTGACCTCGTGATCTGCCCATCTTGACCTCCCAAAGTGCTGGGATTACAGGCGTGAGCCACCAAGAGAGCGACCAATGCAGCAAAGCTTTGAGCACTGCTGTTTTTGCAGGCATTAGAAACAGGGTATGGGACTGTGTTTTAGTGTATTAACTGTGAGAATTCTGGGTGAAGGAGACGACAATCCGTGAGTCCCGTATAATGTGAACAACGTGTAGAGAGGTGGAATCAAGGGGAAGGCACGTGTTACTGAATCAGCAAAAACGGCACTCACAGTGCTTAGATAGTCAAAGAGGCCTCCCAAGAGCTGAACACATTAAGTGCAGGACAGGGGAAACTGTTCCCTTCCATTCACTAGAAACCAAACGTAAACGCTAATCCATCCAGTTTCCTGCCCTCGGTATTTTGCCTACATTTCTCTCTCACCTCATGCCGAGAAATCTGAGCCTGCAGCTCCTGTATGTTACTGGTGGCAACAGGTTTATCCTCAATCTCTCTGTGGGCTCCTTCTATGAGTTGCTGGAGATGTTTCATTTCTTGCTCATATTGTTCATACTGCACCACAGCCTCCTTTGAAAAAACAACATAGAAAGATAGATAGTTTTTTTTTTTTTCTCGATCAATAACTAGGTAAGTGATTCTGTAGTTTAACTCCTTTTTTTTACCTGTATGGGTAGGGAATAAAGAAATGATGGGTAAGATTCCTAATGGTTTGAATTCTTCACTTTACTTAGATATTTCAGAGCTTTCTCTCTAAAATATTGTAGCAAAATTATTGACGGAATCAAAATAGTTAAGTGGTCAGGATTCTTTCTCTCTCTTTTCCCTATCGATATCATCCTGAAGATGGAATACGATAGTCAGAAAGGGTGAAGCAGTGTGGGAAACATTATTTCATTTTTCCATCTAACAAATACTGAACATATAAGTAAGACACTTAACTAAGTGCTACGGTAGGGAATAAAAATACGAATTATGGGCTGGGCGCAGTGGCTCAAGCCTGTAATCTCAGCACTTTCGGAGGCCAAGGTGGGTGGATCATGTGAGCCCAGGAGTTCAATACAGCCTGGGCAACATGATGACACCCCCATCTCTACCAAACAAAAGTATATATACATATGAATTATGCATGACTTTTACCCTCAGGAATTTTCTGTCCAACAAATTACAAGATAACAGGGGAAAAGGATAGTTGACCAAATGAGCCACTAGTTATTTTAATGAGATGCTATTGATACAATTTTTGGATAAAGCGAGAATTATTAGTTGAAGGGAAACATAAGGTAAATAGTGTCATTTCTTCCTGGTAAATGATTTTTCTCTTACTAGGTGAAGAGACTAAGAATTATACTTGAGTGCATTTTTTTTAGGCAGTCAAAAGAAAATGGATTTAATGCCTCGATAAGCTGAAATATGAAAAAACTCTGTAACATAAGATAACAGTAAACCTGTATTATCAGTTTGTAGATGATTCTCAGGTGAATAATAAGAGATAAAAATATTTCATTGCATAGAAATAAATCTTTACAAGTTCTTTATTTAAAAATATCACTAAAAGATAATTTTCACCAAGGATATTTTTTATATAGCATTCCCCAGGCTTTTGTGGGTGATCCAAATGACAGCATTTTAATCTCCTTATTTTATAAAACCACAACAGCCTGTCAGATTCAACACCCTGGATGTGTTTTGATGGCTGAGCCCACACAATGCTAAGAAAAGAAGCCCATGATTCATCAGCAATTGCTCTGCTGGCGTGGGCACCGTTCACCTGCCTGCATGATGTTGCACTGCTGGATGGCGGTGTGCTGCAGCCGGCTGGCCTCTTCCTGCAGCCGCAGAGCAGCATGACACAGAGGTAAGCTGGCGACCACATCCTCGGGGATCCGGAGGGCACTCTGGCAGAGCTGCACTGCTTGCACCTTCGGCTTCAGTGACTCCATCTCAGACAACAGATGCTGAAAATGCGATTTCATCGTTCAAAAATTTAATATTTAAATCACTTATTTCATAAGCAAGAGGCACTTACTAAATTATAGTTATGTTGCAAGTTATAAACATTTTGCAAAAACATTTTTAAAATAGTGTTGAATTTAGGGGCTGGGCACAGTGGTTGACATCTGTAACCCCAGCACTTTGAGAAGCAGAGGCGGGTGGATCACATGAGCTCAGGAATTCGAGACCAGCCTGGCCAACCTAGGGCAACCCTGTCTCTATTTAAAAATAAATTTTTTAAAAAAAACAGTGTTGAGTTTAGGAGGCATTTTTCCTTGCTATCCTCTTTTAAAAGTATAGGTCCCTGTCCCTGTTTACTCCAAGTTAGTTCGGCTTACCTGCCGATGAGAGAGCTGCTCCTTGAGACTGAGACGTCCAACTTCTGGAGAGGTCAGGGTTGCCTGGGCTTGCTCCAAGGCAGTTTGTAACTTTTTCAACTCTGCTTCAAATTTTTTCATATCCTAGAGAGTAAATATCAATATATTGTACTTGAAGCCCAAAGTCATAGGTGAAGAAAACATCACAGCCAAGAAACCACATCACAGGTGAGCACTGTTTCCACAGTGGCATTTCTTTTAATGACAGACTTTTTCTTCTGCTTTTTTTTTTTTTTTTTTTTTTTTACCTTAGCTGCATCTTGGAGGTTCTGCAAACGAATTTTGATCATCTGTTGCAACTCCTCAGTCTCCCGTCCCAGTTCTGCCACTTGCTGGGACATTTTTTCTGTACAGTACACACTAGTGAGGTACTGTAATTTCTCAGTCATTACTTCCAGGTCACTGTGGATTTCTTTGGATTCTTCCAGCAGGGTCTAGGGTGAATTGTCAACATTCATGACATTGACACATAGGTAGAGGGGTATAGATATTCAATATGACATGGCATAAAGTGCCCTGTGTAAGTTCTGTGTGTCCATTATTGTGTTTTACTTTCAACCCCCCTGTGACCACTTTCTAGTTGGTAGCCATCTACTATTGTAACTATTTCACAGAAAAAGAAATCACAGTTCAGGAACTGTAAACCATGTGCAGAGGTCACATGTCATACTATGCATGGGACCATGGGGCTCCTGCTCTGTCAAACCCAAGCTGCACCCTCATGAGGGCCAGAACACAGGAATTCTAGCAGTGAAAAGCTCAAACATACTCGGTGTCTTATTCGTGTCTCTGGGTCTACCTTTTCTCATATTTAAACTAAAGAATTACTTTTCAGCTCTCATATTCTATAGCTAAGACTGAAGTTCATAGTTACCTAAGAAATGAAAATAAGAACAAGAGTATTACAAGCAAAAACCTTGGCTCACTTGCTTTAAGTGAGACAAAGGGGTAGAAGATACGTGCAATAAATATCAAGAGAAGAAAAAACAGCCCTGATCATTCAGAATGGTATCATCTACTGGGTCTAGCAGAAATACAATGGATAAGTAACCATACAATGTACATTTCATGAAAAGTAGAATGAAACAGAAGCCAGTGTGAAGAGATGACTGCGACTTGGGGAAGATTGGGAGAAGGTCTCCGGGAAGAGTCACATCTGAGCCCAGTCAGAAGGATGTTTGCAATCTGACAGATGAGGGGGAAGAGGAAAGACATTTCACACAGAGAGAACAGCATCTGCCTAGGTACAGAGGTGGGTGAGCCTAGCATGTGCAGTTAGTGGGGTGTGTAATGTGTAAAGAGGAGAAATGAAGAATAGGATATTATTCTTAGGCAATAGACTGTATTTTTTTAATGAAGTACTTTCTTTTCTCACAATAAATGTTTATAAGTATATATATTTAACAGATCAATATATATCTAAGCTATATAATAAGATATACTTAACAGATAAATATTTATCTGTATAGGATATATAATAAGATATATATTTATACATGATATATTTATCTTTTTTTTTTTTTGGAGATGGAGTTTTGCACTTGTTGCCCAGGCTGGAGTGCAATGGCACGATCTTGGCTCACTGCAACCTCCACCTCCTGGGTTCAAGCGATTCTCGTGCCTCAGCTTCCTGAGTAGCTGGGATTACAGGCATGTGCCACCACGCCCAGCTAATTTTGTATTTTTAGTACAGGTGGGGTTTCTCCATGTTGGTCAGGCTCGTCTCGAACTCCCGACCTTGTGATCTGCCAGCCTCGGCCTCCCAAAGTGCTGGGATTACAGGTGTGAGCCACCATGCCCAGCCCCTATACAAGATATATTTATTTTTACAGATAAATATATATAGTAAGGAGATATATATATATAATCTGTTAAATATATATTTAATGTAAATGTATAATTTAAGAATATTTATTAATAAATGATTTAAATATATATTTAATATATAAATATATTAAACAGAAAATATATGACTTGGAAAATATTGAAAATATAAAGAAGAAAACAAAATATCTCATCATCTTATAACCCAGAAATAACTTTAAGAGTTAACTGCTGATACATTTGGGCATATTTTTAGGTATTAATAATTGAGGTCCTAACATAACTATAGTTTTCCATCTTTCTTTTTCACCTGATATTAGCGTTACTGGGAAAAGGTCCCAATCCAGACCCCAAAAGAGGGTTCTTGAATCTTGTGCAAGAAAGAATTTGCGGCAAATCTAGAGTGAAATGAAAGCAAGTTTATTAAGAAAGTAAAGGGATGAAAGAATGGCTATTCCACTGACAAAGTAGGGTGTTCCCAAAAGCAGAAAGAGGAATGCATCCACCTTAGGCATGATGTCTGCTTACACATAAGACAACAAAGCAAAAAATTGGCGGAGATGTGCTCTACAAGTGCCTGCGACAAAAGATTGTTAATCTTTGTGTAACTGCTGTCTTCCACAAGAATCTATGTTAAAAAATTTTTTTAAGTATAGATCCAAGAACGCTTTTATTCGTAAGATACCAGGACATCAGGACATTTCCTGAGTCTGTTATTTCCCAGATCTATTAAGTCCTGGGTCTCTTTGGTAAATATTATCAACCTGTCTCTTTAACCATAATTATTCTGTGCCTAAGAATGCCTGACCTGGGAATGCTACCCATTTTCATTGACCTCATCCTCATTTACCCAGCCCCTATTCAGGCCCCTATAAAGTCACTCTGGTTCTCACATCTCTGACATTAGGAAAAACACAATAGATTTTCTTTTCTTTCTTTTTTTTTGAAATGGAGTCTTGCTCTGTCACCCAGACTGGAGTGCAATGTCGCGATCTAGGCTCACTGCAACCTCTGCCTCAGCCTCCCGAGCAGATGGAATTACAGGCGGTCCCCAGCACGCCCAGCTGATTTTTGTATTTTTAGTAGAGAATGGGGTTTCACTATGTTGGCCAGGCTGGTCTCAAACTGTTGACCTCAAGTGATCCACCCCCCTCGGCCTCCCAAAAAACACAATGGCTTTTCTCACGGTGCATTCTTTTTAAATAAACACAGGCTGCTTTACTTCCCAAAGGGTGCATGCAAGAACTCACCAAAATAGAGTCTACAGTCTGCGTTCTCTCTTCAGCTTCTGAACCAGATCATCTCAGGACCTGGTGTCTTTTTCACTGTGCCCCATGATGCAGTCAACCCACCCTACTGCTCAAGTCATAGAAACCTGGGAATCATCCTTGACTCCTCCCTCTCTTTCACCCAATTCCAAGTCTCCAAATTGGAGAATTCTAGCTGCTTAGTATCTCTTGACTTTGTCTTCTCCTCCTAATCTCCAAAGAGAGGCCTTGTCATCTACTGAAATACTGAAACCATCTTTTATATTGTCTTACCTTCCTCAATGTGTTTTCCAAAGGCTGCTAAATTTGCTTTCTGAAAATACAAGTCTGAACTTGTCCTTTGCAGGCAGAATATTGTTTCAGAGGCTTCAGAGTGACTTTAGGATAAGCTTCAAATTCCCAACAGACTTTTAGGATCTTTTTCTTATCTCTCTATTCTTCTCTCTTATCCCTTGTACCAGCACCAAAAAACACTCCTCACGTTCACTGCTAGGATTTCAGCATGCATTTTTATCTAAACACATTCCACAAGTAGGCTGTCATGTTTTTCAGGACTCAGCCCAGCATCACCTTTTCCTGAGAAGCCTTTCTGCGCTTTCCTCTTAGACTCCTGGTGGGTGGTTGGGTTGAGGACCCTCCTGTGGGCTCCTTCAGCACCTGGGCCCTCTGTCTCTGCACTAATCACACTATATTGTACTGTCTCCTTCTATCTGTCCCCTCCCCTAAATAATCAACTCCCTGTGGTGGGGACAGGAAATATTCTTTGTACACTAAATGCCTACCCAAAGTTCTAGTTTGGGAAAGGACTCTATGTTTGTTGAATAAATAAACAAATGCCTGTATTTCCAGAATTTGGGGACGCCAAGGCGTTGGGGCTCACTTCAGGCCAGGAGTTTGAGACCAGTCTGGCCAGCAAGGTGAAACCCCATCTCTACTAAAAATGCAACAATTAGCCAGGCGTGGTGGTGTGTGCCTGTGGTTCCAGCTACTCAGTAGGCTGAGGGACAAGATTCGCTTGAACCCGGGAGGTGGAGGTTGCAGTGAGCCGAGATCACGCCACTGAGCTACAGCCTGGGCAATAGAACGAAACGCTGTCTCAAAAAAAAAAAAAAAAAAAAAAAAAGTCATGATTACCTTAAATACTTCATTATATTTTATTATATGCAAATATTTACTCAGAAAAAGGTTATTTCAGATTTAAGTTTTCTTTAAAATTTCAATACAGTTATTAATACTGTGGAAAGTATTTTCTATACTTGGATTATAGCCATAAAAAGGAGTTCAAAAGGAGCCAACAGGTCAGAGTAGCAACATTTTCTTTTCTTTTTTTTTTTTTTTTTGAGATGGCCTCTCACTCTGTTACCCAGGCTGGAGTGCAGTGGCGTGATCTCGGCTCACTGCAACCTCCACCTCCTGGGTTCACACCATTCTCCTGCCTCAGGTTCCTGAGTAGCTGGGACTACAGGCGCCCGCCACCACGCCCAGCTAATTTTTGTATTTTTAGTAGAGATGGGGTTTCACCATATTGACCAGGCTGGTCTTGAACTCCTGACCTTGTGATCCGCCCACCTCAGCCTCCCAAAGTGCTGGGATTACAGGTGTGAGCCACCATGCCTGACCCAGAGTAGTAACATTTTTGACAATCATCATATATTTTGCCAATTATTTTTCAGAGAGATTTTACCAGGATACCAGCAATGTTTGAGAGCTCACTTCCATAAATATGAACTTGAAAGAAACAGTTATGAACTTGACAGTTAACTTTGTCTTTCTTCCTCTCTTTTTTTGCTGAAATTTGCATTTCTAGACTTCTAAGGATGTTGGCTTTTTTTCATTGTTTTCAAATCAGTGGTAACTTAAGTCCTGTCTGTTCATATCTAAGCATATCTTAAAGCAAAAGATTGGAGTTAAAGACACTGTGGGAAGAATACTCAAGATTGATCAGAGAAGAAAGACTGTGAATATAGGGAAAAATTAGGAGCTGTTAAAGCATTCCAAAAAGGGAAAAATAAGCTTTTATCTAGAACCCTGTAAGGAAGAATGGATACGGGGATTCATTTAAAGGCCACAAGGATACATAAATAATATAAGAGAGAAAAATCTAGAATACTCAAGGATACCCATGTAACTCCAATAGAAGTCACCCTATATTTTATTATAAGATAACTAGCCTATTAGCTATCTGGGTCTAATTTAAGCTTAAGTTACAAAAGGATGAAATAATTTCCTGGATGACGTGACTGAGAGAAAAGGAACATTTTTCTCATGTAACTTCAGAGGAAATGAAGTAACATAGCCAGCATGTGGATGTGGACTCGTGGCTTGCTCTGGGCTGCCCGAACTCCTGTGGAAGGCCAGATGACAGGCCTGGGTGAGGGCTGAGGGAGGAGGCAGATGTATGTGCCAGGTAGATGTTTGCACGTATGTACCTTAAACCATTTGATCTCATGATAAGTCTGAAATACGAATATTATTTACATCTTCATACAAATGATGAGAAGACAGAATTCAGACAGGCAAAGCATTCTGCTCCAAATCACACAACCCTGCAGGGCGGAGTTTGATTCTCCCGCCAGTCTGAGTGTGGATCTAGAATCTTTCCACACTTCATTGTATCTCTTCACGAAAAAGAATTTCCCACCAGATCCCTGCAAATAATTATTTCAAAGAAGCTACAGAAAATGAGTTCTACAAGGCTGATTGGTTTGCGTCTTGGTGCAAGGTAGGTTTAGGGAAGATCAAGGATATTTATTTATTCAATTTCATGAAATTTCATGAGAAGCTCCTTTCTGTCCAACTACTGAACAACTCAGGGGTACCTTAGCATTCTTTTTATCTGATAGCTCCAGTAATTTTACATCACGGCCCTCTAAGTGTTGTATCAGTCTGCCCGGTTAAATCAAATTGCCCTTGGTTACTTTTTAAAAATTATTTTTCCTAAGATTACCTGATGCAAAATATATTGTTCTCGAAGCTGGCTTGCAGAATTCCATGCAATAGTTCCATGAGCCAAGACTTTAGCTTTCTCAATCCACTTCAAAATTAATTCAAGCATTTCATTGTATTCTTCTAAATGTGATGCTGCCTGAAAAACCAATAACATTAAGATAACAAATGTAAACTCAGTTTCTTGAGCTATAAATCAGTCTTCTGTCTTTTTGGACACAACAATCTTAGGGGTTGATAGTTATAATATCTATGATATTCAATGGTATCAAAAAATCGTTTCCCTGTTGAAAATCTGTCAAAGGCTTCTCAGTGACCTTGGGATAAAGCTCAAATTCTTAATATGATTGAATTATTCCTCTTTTTCTTCTTTCTTTTTTTTTTTTACCAGGGTCTTACTCTCACCCAGACTGGAGTGCAGTAGCAGGATCATGGCTAATTGCAGCCTCAATCTTACGGGCTCAGCCTCCCACGTAGCTGGACCACAAGCACATGTCCACATGCCCAGTTAATGTTTTGCATCTTTTGTAGGTTTCACCATGTTGCCCAGGCTGGTCTCAAACTCCTAGGCTCAAGTGATCCTTCCGCCTCAGCCTCCCAAAGTACTGGGATTGTAGGTATGAGCCACCATGCCAGGCCTTCCTCTATCCCTTCCTTCACCCTCCCCTGTGTAAGGAGGTGGCAAGTGGGGATTACAGCAGTCAAAGTTTCAATACTATAATCAATGGGTTGCCAACTCCTAGTTTTAACTTGTCACTGATTATATTAATCGGTTTCAAAAGTCTAGTCTATATGCAACAATTATTACAGATGTGCAACCTGAACCTATTAAGTCAATGTAAGCTAATATATATGTAGTTTACTTAAAGGTACTTGAATTAACCCCAAACTGATTTCATAAAACATGTTAACGGGTGAATATTCATTTCACAAAATACTTCTCCATTTTAAAAAATATTCACTCCAAAGTCCGTTTATAGGACCACCTTTGTCAGTGACTTTATCATACGACTGGATATAAAATAAGTGCTGGTTTACACCTAAGTCTTAGGAACACAAGTGTAGCATGAAATAAGCTATACCTAAACTACTCTCTCATTGTCCATTTTATCTTTTTATTTATGTTTATTTATTTTCAAAAGAGAAAAGCAGAACATGGAAGTTTCTGCCTTAGAGGATTTGGAATTCTGGTCCGGAACACATACCTGATTGAGTTTGGAGAGCCGATTCTCAGCTTGTCTAATGGTCTGCTGGTGAAGTTCAGTCAGTTTTCCTATCTTCTTGGCCAGTGGCTTACCCAGTTGGCCATTCTGTTCCGAGAATTTCTGTACTGCTGCATCTAATTCCATTAACTTTGAATTACAACCATCTAATTCCTCTCCCAGCACCTTGATGGTCATCAAAATGAAAGAACATTAGAGAATAGAAAATAAATTTCTTCAGATTTTCCAAGATCAGACTGATTTTTGTCAAAGCCAAATATTATAATGAATAACTTTACTATAATTCTACTATGATCAGGTCATTTTTGTTTCTTCGGTTGGAAAGGCAGAGCAGGATATGTTGTAATCCTGGTGTTTGTTTCCTATGAGGCTGAGTGAGAAGGCTAACATTTTCCTTCTGCCCCACCCAAAAAGGATTACAGTCCCTGAACTCATCAACAGAGGAAGAACACAGATTTAGCAACCAAGGACACAATTCACTTTGGAATTTATATACTTGCATTCCTAAATCATCACTTAGTCCTTTGACAGTCTTCTTTCTTACACACTCGTGCATGTATATTTATTAATACTGTTCAATTATAATGATAAGTTATGGAAGAGGATCTGTGTAGATTCAGTTATAACATTTCTTTACCGCCTGCTGTTACTATTTGGCTTTAATAAAGGTTCCTAAAAGGTTTTTATCCTGTATCCCCAAGTAAAACTGACTCCAAAAACTATTTAATTCATTCAGTAGCACCCTTTAAAATTCTACTTCTTACCTTTTGGTCAGTTTTAGCTTGAACTAAATTATCTGTCTTAGCTTTCAGCTTAGTTAGAATAGTTGTGAGGTCTTTAGCTATCTTCTGAATTTGCCGGCTGAGTTCCTGGCTCATGGCCTTGCTCTGCTCAACTTCTTTTATTTTGTCTTGGATCTAAAAAATCAGTGAGAACAGCAAAACAAGCCATGGTTAAAATTGTATAATAGATACTAAAAATCTCAAATGATGTTGACAAGACACATTTTAACTGCTTTGGCATTGATACCTTTGGTCACACCAGAGATGTGCAGTTAGTTACAAGCTCTCCCGGCTTTCCCTGACTTCACTATCTTTATGTATTTACTGCACTCCTTGTGTTCCAGCAAAGATACAAGCAATGTGTGTAGAGGAATTCACTTATTAAATATTTACAGAATACTCATTATAGATGGGTTGTGTAGACAGCTGAGTTTGAATCCTATCTTCTCCATTAACTAACGTAATGACCCTGAGCACACAAACTCCTCTAAGCCTTTTTCTTCATAGGATGGAAAATCCTCCTAAACAGTTGGAGGAACACTGATTTGTTTCCAAGCACCTTTTAATCAATGACTGTTAATGATCTGTTAACTCTTTTTGTAACTTTCCAACTACAACTCTATAGTATGCCAACAAAGTATTAAGCACGTCTAATGCAAAGGAAGGTGAAAAAAGACAGTTAGCATTTACAAATTTCCAATGACTTCGGTTTGATTTGATAACAAACATTCACACTGTTGCTTAGAATAAAATGCTGAAGAAAAGATGTTAAAGAGAGGAAACATTTCTTTATATAGTTAAAGATCTTTTAAAAAACCTCTTTAGTAGGGAGAAAACACACCATTAAAAGAGTGTTAATGATGTGTTTGGCCTTCATTATATTGAGTGTCAAAGTAAATGAAATACATATGAATAAGTCTATGATAGGAAAATTAATCCAGAGAAAAGCTTACATTTGAACCAAAAAAAAAAAAAGAAAAAAAGAAAAAAAAAACCATGGCTATGCACAGAGGTGCACATCTGTAATCCCAGCACTTTGGGAGGCTGAGGCAGGCAGATCACTTGAGGCCAGGAGTTTGAGACCAGGCCGGCCAACATGGCAAAACTTGTCTCTTTTTACTAAAAATGCAAAAAATTAGCTGGGTGTGGTGGTGCATGCCTGGAATCCCAGCTACTTGGGAGGCTGAGGCATGAGAATTGCTTGAACCCAGGAGGTGGAGATTGCAGTAAGCTGAGATTGTTTCACTGCACTCCAGCCTGGAGGACAGAGCAAGACTCTGTCTCAAAAATATAAAAAGACCATGAACTTGCCAAGTCATCCTTCCCAATAGATCTTCCAATGTCTAAGAAGAAAACCAAATATATCAATTAAATACTTAAAACAGTAAATAGCACATATTAGTAGTTTAGGTCAAAGTCATGATAAAGTAGGATCGGATTTTGATGAGATTTTTAAAACACTTTGCATCATACATTGAAGATTTCCAAAGTAGAGCACAACTGTATGAATCTGACAGTTCGTACAAATGGGATATTACTTCCTATTTCATGTAGCACTTTAGAATTGTAGTATGTCTTCTCTTTGTCTCATATAGAATGCTTTTAATTAAACTTTAATAGCTTTAGCATTAAGCCACTAAGAAAGTCCTAAAAATCTATTATATTTCCATACAGATGTTATTTGAGCCTATTTTCACTACATGAAATTGTACTCTTCATGAGACCAGAGACAGAAATCTCGCTCTGGTCTCAACACCAAAAAGGACTATGCATTTCTTCTTAAAGAAACAAAAATATTTGACACAAGAGGATTGACCCTATAAACAAAATAGAAAGACACTCTTGATCATAGGTTTACCTGGTCACGGATCTTTAGGTCCAATGCTACTTCAGCCAACTGAAGGGAGAGTTCAGAAGGTAATATGGTATAAAGACCCAAGTACTTATCCTTCTGTTCTTCTGCCATTTTTTCAATGTTCTGTCGGTGATTTGTGGCTTCTGTTAGGAGAATCTGAAGAAAAGATCAAAATAAGAAATTTCTGGGGACCTTCTAAGGAGACTGTTATAGACAAGGTTATACATTGCTCATCAACATATAATTGTGGAATTAGAGAAATATCTTAAAATAATACAACACTCTTCTTTTGTCTCTGAATATAAAGCATGTTCACTTTAGAAAACAAAGGAAAATCCCATGAAGTAATACTAAATATCTTCTATAGAACACATTTCTGAAATTTTTAAATTCAATATTCAATAAATATAAACAAGTATGTTCAATTAAAATCAGGGCAATTGTTTTTGAAACGAGGGGTAAAGAGAATGAGGAGATTTTTTTGTACCTGAAGTTCTTCAAGTTGAGCATCTATTTCTATTGTTGGATTCCCTAAATATTCTTTCGTTTCCTGAACCCAACATTTCACAGAATTGATCTGAGTCTCCACCATTTCTCGGTCCTTCAGCTCTTGCTTCACCAACTTTCCATTAGTCTTCACTTTCTCCTGCATGCTTCAGAAACATTACAGGGATAAAACAGAAGTGATGTGAAGTGAAAGGAACCCCCAAATACTTGACAACATTTTATCCAATACATATACAGAAATGGGAAATCTAATATCTTTTTTGCAAGTAAAGACACTTCCTCAACACTGTCAAATAACACTTCAGTTCATGTATAAATGTCATATAAAGTGAATAGTTTGTCCTTGAAAAATTGAGAGTTGACTGTCTCACATGCCACTGAATTGCAATTAATTTCCTATGTAACGTAGCCTGGAGATTATTTCATTATTTACTTCCTCTTTGGAAATCTACTAAAATGGCACATTTAAAAGTAATGTATAACTGGAATATATATGGCTATCTATTAGAAAGTAGTTTTTAAAGAAAAAAATCAAGCTTTGGAAATTTCATAATTAATCATGTTAATAATGTCCAAATTTCAAGTCTTTATTTGAATGAATGTAAATTTAATAAGTGTTAGGTTACCCCCACATCACCTATAAGGGAAAGAGGTGAATGCAAGGACATGAATGAGGTAATATTTGTAAATATAGAAATTAAATTATCTATAAATGTTTTTTCGCTGGCCCAATAAGTGAATCAGGGCTGGTTGTATATCAACATTAACTTGCTCTTTCTACTAAATTCACTGCCAGTCAATGACTACTATTTACCTGGACTGTGGTGTCATCTTTGCTCCTATATCCCTGTCACCCCAGATAGCCAATGAGTTCTCAAGCTTTATCAAATCTAAGTTCTGAATAGCTCTCAATTGTTTCCCTCTCAGGCTTCATTTCTCTTGAATCACCCTTCCTCTCCCTGCATCACCCAAGGAGCTCCTTGAAAGTGACATGTTTCTTCCTTTCTTACATGTCCTTCCCCTGTTTGCAAAACTCAATGCCTAGCTCCAGGCTGCTCAGGCTTCTGCTTAAATTCTCCTTCTGAAGGGATGCCTTCTTTGACTCCTCCCCTCGGCTGCTTGTCTCTGCTTCGGATTCCCTCAGCTCCCTTTTCACACTTGACTGAAAGGCTGCCTTCGTTGCCTATCTCTGCTGCTTGACTGTAAACAGCGTGAAGACAGACAGTGAGTCTGCATGGTTCTCATCGTATCTCTAAGTACTATGAGATATGTATTTGTCAGACAAATGATTGAAGAGTCAAAGAAACCGAAAAGCAAGGGTGATGGGAACGGATCCCCACATTTTTAAGGTGGTGTGAAGGAGCACCTTCATACTCAAGTGCCCTGCTTATCCCTTTGGGTCAAGGCCAAGTTTAGTAACAGAATGAAAGTAGGTGCTTAATTACTTCAGGCACCGATCTTGCATCGCGGTGATTTCCTGCATGAGCGGTGGCTCTCCCCCGGGGGTCGGGGCGGCTCCATCCTGGAGCATGCTGAGGGCTTGCTGCCGGAGCATGCCCAAGGCCGACTGCTGCTGCTCCAGCTCCAGAACGAACGTGTCGTGGTATTCAAGAAGAGTTAAGAGTTCCGCTTTCGACGCCTTCTCTGCTGAACTGCCAGGTAACTTATCTTGCAGCTGATCAATCATTTCAGTGGCCTTTTTAACCTGATGACAAATGTACATACTATGAAGTTCAATAATAAATAAACTGAAAAAAATAAGGTCATTCCCATAAAAGCCACACACTAGTGTATGAAGCCAATTAAAGATGATGGTATAAATTCCATATTTTAGGAAACTGGAACCTGAGCCACCTTCTTAACATGAAAGGAGATATCACCTCTGTACCTCTGGGTTTAAAGCTTTAATCTCAAAATAATATTAGGACAATCAGAGACTATACTTAATACAGAAAAAGCTTTTTTTTTTTTTTTTAAACTAAGAAAACAAGATACTCTTTCCAATATTTAAGGTAACATAAATGAATACCTTTAAATCATAAAGGAAGACATGGCTTAAAACATTAAACCTTTAAAAGATGGAAAAAGTGGCCAGGCAGGCATGTGGTGGCTCATGCCTGTAATCCCAGCACTTTTGGAGGCTGAGACAGGCGGATCACCTGAAGTCAGGAGTTTGAGACCAGCCTGACCAACATGGCAAAACCCCATCTCTACTACAAATACAAAAATTAATTGGGTGTGGTGGTGGGTGCCTGTAATTCCAGCTACTCAGGAGGCCGAGGCAGGAGAATTGCTTGACCCCAGGCAGCGGAGGTTGCAGTGACCTGAGATCACACCACTGCACTCCAGCCTGGACGACAGAGCAAGACTCCAAAAAGGAAAACGTTGAATATACATTTTCCGTAATGAGTTAAATTTCTGCTCATTTTCAGGTTTCATGGTAAAGAAAAAGTATCTCGTTCTTTTACAAGGCCAGTTAAGAAAACAAACGGGGCAAAATGGACTTGTTCTCCTTTCAAAATCTATTTGCTTGGTTTTTCTCACTGAAATAATTTGACCGTGACTTGGGACTAAACTGCACATTGCATTTTGTACTTTGTTTCATAACTTAGTTTTTATGTCATTGAAACAGAGATTTGAAAAAGCCTTTATTACTTTCAGAAGGCTGACTTCAAACAGCAGCAAAATACCGTGTTTCAAAATACATTATAATTAGTGAGGAAAGAAAGGTGAGCCCGTGGACAGCGGAAACTACCTTGTTGTTAAAGCCCGTCCACTCATCCACTGCATCTTCCAGGATCTTCTCCTGGTCTTGGGCCACAGCTCGAAGGCGTGTCCAGCGCTGCCAGACAGTGGTCATTGACCTGCTCAGGGTGGCTTTGCTAGCATCATTTCCGGTTTTCTCCAGTTGTGAAGCTTTTTCCTCAAGGGCCACGATTTTCTCATGGAAAGAGTTAACCACTGACACTAAAGCCTAGAGTTGGGGGTGGAGGACGGAAGAGAGGAGACAAGGGAGAGATTAATTTTTTTTAAGTTCTATGGATGTTGGTAAAGCCCAAAATTACCTGCAAAAGGGAATGTTTCTACATATACATTTATTCTCCTCTAGGTACTCTTTCATGTTTATTTTTTAACCAGAGTTAGTCTTAAAGCTTTTTAAAGAGGTGAGGTGAATATTATTTATGTATTAAAAACAAAAGTGTATTTTGCTACTTGAGATGACATTTTTTTCATTTTTAAAAAGCAGCATAAATGTAAGTGAACCAAATGTAATATTTTAGTATGTTACATTTTTTCCTTATATTGCTCTGATAAAGGGAGACTCAGTTATTAATTTTTGAGTTTTATTTAATCTGTTATCAACAAAAAGTATTTACTGACATTTATTAAGTGCCACATCTTATCGGAAGCAAACTGCTCTGAACATCTTTTAAAAATCTTTGCTATGCATTTCCAACCGGAATCCTAAAAGGTAACAGCATTTAATAAACTTAAAACTTCTATAAAATATGGTTAAATGCATCCTTATCATATTGAAAAATTCCAGGTAGAAGTGAAGATTTATTGATAATGTTGCAAAGACCCATTACAATTATAGAAAAAGGATTTTTTTAAAAAAAAAAAACAGCCCAAAACTCTGACCTTGTGCTCTGACAATTTTTCTTCTGCTTCATGACTAGAAGAAGTCTTCAACAAAGAAAACTCAGACAATTTCTTTTCTGTATCATTCATCAATTCAATAACCTCTTCCCTTGCTTTCTGGTAATCGTGCCATTGAGCTGTGCATCTTGAAAGAGTCCAACAGAAATTGATAAGTAACATGAAATCATGTATTTCTACACGAAGCTCTGGTGTCAGTATGTCTAATGATACTTAAGAGAGAAGAATGCATGTATGTGCTAATGTATGTCATTTGTGTATTACTACTTTCAGCGTGGAAATTCATTTCACTAAATATAAAACACGAAACATCCTGAAATACCTCTGCAAGAGATCCACTTGGGCACAAGAGTCCTGGCTCATCCTCTGGCTCCTGAGTTCCAGAGAAGCCATTTTCTGTTCTAGGTCTTCTTTGCCTGTTGGCTTGATGAGTGGGTCCAGGGTGGCTACCAGGCCGCGGAGCTCCTCCAGGTTACTGTGGAACTGATCCTCTGTACTGAAAAATTCCATGTGGTTTTTGAGATTTTCCTCTGCGCTCTCCACATCTAGGCCATTGCCTGCCAGCTGCAACATTTCTTGGGCATCCTCAAGCCAGTCATTGGCCGCTTGAAATACCTGATAATACCTTTGACACTGGCTAAACATTTCAGTCAAGGTAGCCTGAAAAACAGCAGTTGCAAACATAATCAACTCTCCTTTGCAATGTATTTGCAGGAAAGAGTTTCATTCATTCATTTGTTTTCCAGTCCTCAGTCTCATGGGTGTATGTGTGTAAGTGCATTGATAAGCTAGGGGAATATTTTTGTGGTGCCATCCATCATCAGCCTTGATTTTTCCTTCTGCTATTCTTGTTATAATTGTATTATTGCCATTACATCAAATAATAAGGACAGAGATGGGATTGAAATTTATGTCAGTATCTTGACTAGTTCTGAAAGTTCCCTCTCTAAGAAATAATATAATGCTTAGAAATATGTGGCAGACTGAATGTTTACCAAAGTGCAGTAATGTCTCCGTTGGTTAGAAGTATAACAACACGGCCAAGCATGGTGGCTCATGACTGTAATCTCAGTACTTTGGGAGGCTGAGGGAGGCAGATCACTTGAGGCCAGGAGTTCGAGATCAGCCTGGCTTTTGTGGTGAAACCCTTTCTCTACTAAAAATAGGAAAATTAGCTGAGTGTGGTGGCGCATGCCTGTAATCCCAGCTATTTGGGAGGGTGAGGCACAAGAATTGCTTGAACCTGAGAGGCAGAGGTTGCAGTGAGCCGAGATAGTTTCACTGCACTCCAGACTCTGTCTCTCAAAAAACAAATTAACAAACAAACAAACATGGAAAGGAAAAGAAAAGAAAAGAAAAGAAAAAAGGAAAAAAAAAAGAAGTATAGCAACATCAAACTTCCAAACTGGCATTTACCAGACCACGCCACAGAGTAATTTCTGGAAGCGAAATAGTAACCTGTGAGTCTTGTATAGAGACTAAAATAGAAAAGTTGAGAAGTTGAAGTCCAGAAGGCTGGTCCATTCAACTCCAGAAGGAAAAGAAACACTCTAACCAGCCATCAATGACTGGACAAGATAAGCTGTGACTGTGCAAGCGAAGACGCATAGAAAAGGTAGAGAAAGTACCCGTAAGATGAGCACCAGTTAAGGAAAGAACAGGGACAGCAAAGCATAGAATCAGCAGAGGAAATAAGAAATGCCCCAGGAACCATGACCTTTAGTTACTTGGACGAAGATCATCAATAAGACAAGATGGCACAAATAGAGACATCTTAATAGATTTAAGATTTTGGTTCAAAACTCACCAAAAGAAGCAAGCTTACCTGACAAATGTCCTTCAAGAATGAACATTTCTGGTAACTTCTGTTCTACTCTACATTCTAGATTCTATATCTCTGTTTATACTAATAGGTCTAGAAAAATAGTTAAAAAAAATTTTTTAAACAATAGCCTTGAATCAACATGAAAAGGTTAAAGTGTACTAAATAGTTTTTAGTTTAAAAAGTCAGAATTTTCCATGAAAAAGTTTATTATGATTTTATCCAATATTAACACTTTTACTATTGAAAGTGTTAACCTTAATCTTTGCGGAAAATAAAGTTAAATGAGAGCTAAGATTCATCTGAAGTTACTTCGTGTCAGACCCGATGCTAAGAAGATAAACCTAATAAAAGAATCATTAATATCTCTCTTCTACAAAGAGGGACAGAGCCTTATAGGATGTCATTTGCCTGAGATCAAATAGCTGCTATTAGAACTCAGATATGCCCTCCTCCCAGGCTTTAGCTGCTGTATTATCCTGATGAAAGTATCTTTTACCTAAAGGGTTGGTTGACATCTCCTAGAATCAGAGGGACTGAAGACAGACATGGAGAAAAGGAGCCAAGAAATTAAAGGAAATAATCCTCTAGCCACAATTTTTCTCTTCTTGTTTTATTTTATTTTATTTTATTTTATTTTATTTTATTTTCAGACAGAGTTTTGCTCTTGTTGCCTAGGCTGGAGTACAATGGTGTGATCTCAGCTCACTGCAACCTCTGCCTCCTGGCGATTCTCCTGCCTCAGCCTCCCAAGTAGGATTACAGTCATGCACCACCACACCCAGCTAATTTTTTTTTTTTTTTTTTTTGTATTTACTAGAGACAGGGTTTCACCATGTTGGTCAGACTGGTCTTGAACTCCTGACCTCAGGTGATCCACCTGCCTCAGCCTCCCAAAGGGCTGGGATTACAAGTGTGCACTACCATGCCTGGCCCTCTTCTTATTTTTGAATGCACAGAACTTGCAAGCCCCAGAGCAAGCCGCAATTAGGCCAATCTGGGAAGTTTTGTACATGCTCCCATTTCTTTTTGTTATCCCTAAGTCAAGTAATCACGAGTATTCTAGTCTTTCTTCTGCTATGTTATAGGGAAGCAAAAGAAGGACAGCACTCATCCCCACAGAAGGGGTGAAGAGACGGGGCAACTAATGGGATACCCTACAAAAAAGTGGCTTATTAGCAAGGTCAGGGCTGCATTGTCTATCTGCCTCTCTCCATTTCGACTCTTCATCTAGCACTGACTTTAGAAATACCAGCCTTCACATTGTCTACAAAGGGCATCAGTAATTATTCACTGTTAGTCAGTTGTACTATCAATGTACTAATATACAATACGAATTATGTTACTAATACCATTTATCATCTCTTTAAAGGCGAGAGATCACTGAGGCATCACTATTATAAGCAAAGTGAAGTCAAGATGGAAACCGCACAAAAATGAATAGCATGCACATAAACAATTAAAATCACCTGGCCCAGCACGGTGGCTCCCACCTATAGTCCCAGCACTTTGGGAGGCCAAGGCAGGCAGATCACTTGACGTCAGGAGTTCAAGACCAGCCTGGCCAACATTATGAAACCCCATCTCTACTACAAATACAAAAATTAGCTGGGCATGGTGGCAGGCGCCTGTAATCCCAGCTATTCGGGAGGCTGAAGCACAAGAATCACTTGAACCCAGGAGGCGGAGGTTGCAGTGAGCTGAGATTACACCACTGCACTCCAGCCTGGGCGACAGAGCAAGACTTCATCTCAATTAAAAAACAAAATTAAAATAACCATTTAAGTCACTGCTGAAGATGCTTCTGTATAGTATTTAGAAAGAAATATTTAAAGAAGCAGTTATAACCAAGCAAATGAATTTCTTGTACCTGTTTACAAATAAGCAGAATGGAATAAAGAGAAGTGAAGTCCTATCATACCCACCTGTCTGGTGCGTAAGGCTTCCTGAATGTCTCCATCCAGCTCTGAGAGCTCAGCGAGGCTGTGTTCTAAATCCGCAGAGATCAGCTCCTTGGCCTTTGTGAACTTCTCCTTTTCCTTGTGACTCAGTGCATTCATGATTCTCAAGCTGGACTGGACCTCTTCCTGATGAATTTGGATCTTTCTGATTTCCTCTTGGATGTCCTGCAGGTTGAGGTCTAGGTACACCGGCCCACTGAGTTCTGCCTTCACTCTCCTCAGCCAGTCCAGGGAGCGACTCATCTCAGTCTGGAAGTCTATACTCTGCACCATTCGGCTCTCACATTCTGTCACCGTCTCACCAATGGCAGAAGTCAACAGTTTTAACTCCTCTTGCCAGGACTGGATCTGATGCCTGGCTTTCTCATAAGCCAAGGGGTCAAGGTGTGGGGCAAGATCTTCGAGATGTATGGTTACTCGTTTCAGTAGAATCGCCGAGTCCTGAAGGCTTCCTCCCAGGGAGTGATACATTTTGAGCTTCTCCTCTGCAGGCAGCGTTTCCTCATTCACTTTGGACTGCTCTTCTTTTACAGACTTCAGTTGTCTCTCTAGCTGTTGGCACATCTTCTCGTGTTCTTGGTAAGCACTGGTGGTGTCTTCTAATAAGCTAACCCTCTGCTCTGTTTGTCGCTTCAGCCTGTGATATAAGGTGACAAGGTGCAGCATCTTGTCTGGCTGCCAAGGCTGACCTGTGCTGCGAAAACCTTCTTTTTTCTGGTTCACTTCATCCACCGCCTCCCCAAGGCCCACCACCTCGTCCAGAATGGCTCTGCAACCATCTTGCAGAGCCACAGCCTCCTCCACAGCCAGGTCAGTGGGAACTTTGCTCATCCGCGAGAATTGGGCTTCAAGTTCACTCAGAGACTGGGTTGTCAACTCAATCAAGGAAGCATATTCCTTCCGAGCAAGAATTGCTTCCTGGACTTTATAGAACTTGTCTTTAGCCAAGGCAACAATTACGTTAAATTGTTGGGGCAAAGTGTTTAGCTTTTCACTGAGGTAGGAATGATCAACTTCATTCAGCGATGGTAATATGGTCTGCCCAGTTCTCTGCAGCATAAGTAGAAGATTTTCATATTCTGGAGATTGTTCAAGAATGTGTTGGTATTTGGCCAGCTGTGTATGAAGCTCAGTACTCTCATTCATTAGGTTGATTTCAGGAAATGTAACAATATCTGCTTGTTTTAGCCAGTGGCAAGCTTTATCAAAATCTTCCTTAAAATGCTTCCTAGAAACCAAATTCTTCTCTAGTTCTTGTAACCGGTGACTGCACTTTTGTAAAACACTGTCATAGACACTCTGCAATTCCTGAAGCTTCCCCAGCACTTCACTCTTTTCCTGCTCTGTGACTCCTTTCATTAGTTCACGACCCTGGGCCCAAAGTCCAGTGACCTCATTTTGGTAAGTCTTGAGGCTGGCTTGTGCACTCTTACATGTTTTGACTTGTTTGCTCACATCATCTGGTAACAGACAGATGTGTTCACGGAACATTATCTTTCGCTCGTGTTGCTGAATTTGGCTGGTGGCCTGGAACACTGCCATGAGAAATTGGCTTTTCTCAGACAAGGCTTTGTTTAAGTACTTTCTTCGCTGGCCCACTAAGTCACTGAGACAATTCACGTGGCTTTGTGCATCAGAGAGAGCCTTCTGAATGACCTGTCGCTCATTGAGACCAAGATCCGCCATGACCCTGTCTGCGTCCTTTATGAGTGATTTCAGGAGCATCTGCTTGGCCTCCAGTTCACTGCAGATGGCCAGGTGATCCATGAGAAGGTTCTGAGCCATATCTGGAGGAGGGCTCTGCTTAAGGGCCTCGGCGATGTTGGGTTGTTGCTCTTCTGCCCAATCCATTAGCTCCTGAAATCTGGACTGCACCACATTTAACTCCTCCAAGTTGGTGACTGACACTTGGATTTTCCTTTTAATGAGGTCCTCAAGCTGAAACCAACGTTGCTCTAAATGACTCGTCTGTTCTTTGACTAGCTCCTTGTCATCTAAATTCAGATGCTCTATCATTTTCTGCTTTTGATCTTTCAGATCTTCAATAGCATACTTTCTCTCCTGCAATGCCAATGCTAACTTTTTCAAAGCTTCCAGGTGGACAGCTGTACTCTCCGCATCAGATCTGAAAATACATGGAAAGGTATAAGAGCAAATTAGCTGTAGTCAATATCAATGTTTGTTCACACTATGCTAAATTACACTTCACCATTTTCTTTTTGGAGACCGAGTTTTGCTCTTGTTTCCCAGACTGGAGTGCAATGCTGTGATCTCAGCTCACTGCAACCTCCGCCTCCCAGGTTCAAGCTATTCTCCTGCCTCAGCCTCCCAAGTACCTGAGATTACAGGCATGCGCCACCACGGTTGGCTAATTTTATATTTTTAGTAGAGACAGAGTTTCACCATGTTGGTCAGGCTGGTCTCTAACTCCTGACCTCCACTTGCCTTGGCCTCCCAAAGTGCTAGGATTACAGGCATGAGCCACTACTTCTGGCTGACACTTCACCATTTTCTTTAAGTGGATCTTCTGAGCTTAGAATAAACGAGAGTAGTTCAATTCATGGTTTATTTACAGAGTGCTATAATTATGGAATACAAGTCTCATCAGAAGTCAATATTAGAAGTTGAATCAAATCATGTTGCCTACTTCTTTCTGGCTGATAATGCCTTCCAATCAAATCAGAATACGCTTTTATCTTCCTCTGGCTCTTATCAACTGAGCAGAATCTATATGGTAACAAGATCCTTGGATGGTTCGTGTAATGTTAAACAGTGAGAAGCACTGATCTAGTGTACTCTAGAAAATGATACTGAAAGAAATTAATAAGTGATGCATGATTTGTGTGCTTTCTTTTGTGAAAAGGGTTCAACAAACAATAGAGTGCTAGGTAGTATGATCTGTAAGGTATAACCAACAGCTCTAATGGCTACTTGTGTACTTGGATATTTTTTGCTTATCATTAGAAATCTTTAGGAATAAGTGTGAAATGTAAAGAATTGTCATCCCTTTGCTATGAAGCACACATAAAAAATGGAATCTTACAGTCTTTTATACTAAATGATCAGTTCTGAGGTATGAAAAGCAGAGTTGGGAGGCAGTATGAGAAGTTCTGTCTGGGACACAGTAAGTCTCAGGTGTGTGTGGGGCCTGCTGTAAGTCAGAAATATGAGTTGTTAATATTGACTGGACTAATCCCAAAGACCAGTAAATTGTGAAGTATCAAAGTAAAGCAAACAGACCAGAAAATGGTATACCAACAAAAACCCCCAAAACCCCACCATGAGTTCATGATATCTAGAACAATGTTTGCAGTTTTCATCGCTGTAAACTAGTAAATCGGTGCAGAAGAAGTGTAGATTTTAGCAATTATAGTGATCAAATGTATAGAATGGTTTACATAATGATCCAGTATGTGTGTGTGTATTCTTATTTTTCAAAGAAGAAAGCTAAGAGGAGTTCAATCACTACAAAAGACACACATTAACTGAATTTGGATTGTTCACTAATTTCTAGACTCTTATAAGAAAAAAACCGGACTGAATGACACAGAATGCATTCATTACCTTATAGACTTGATAAGAAACCTAGGGAGCATATAGGTTCAAGAAGGATTCATTTCATGAATTCATAGATGATATCCCATAACTTGTAATTAAACAAAATTAGAAATATTTTTAGAATATTCTTTAAGGTCACAGAGAAAATGGTACCATTTTCAAACATTTCTCTTTTACCCACTGGTTAAATTAATATAGAGCTAGGAAAACCATGACTCTATATCCAGGTGAAAACATTAGGTTCATAACGATGTTTTACTTACCAATATTAATAATAATAAACAATAGATGATATACCTAAGACATTTTATTTTATTTTTTTGAGACAGGGTCTTGCTCTGTCACCCAGGCTGGAGTACGGTGGTGCAATCTTGGCTCACTGCAGCCTCCTCCTCCCAGGTTCAAGTGATTCTCCTGCCTCAGCCTCCCAAATAGCTGGGATTACAGGCATGCACCACAACACCCAGCTAATTTTTGTATTTTTAGTAGAGATGAGGTTTCACCACGTTGTCCAGGGTGGTCTCGAACTCCTGACCACAACTAATCCACCCGCCTTGGCCTCCTAAAGTGCTGGGATTACAGGCATAAGCCACTGCACCTGGGCACATTTTACATTTTTATAGATATTAGGAAATGTCTGGCTTAGCATTTTGGTGACCCATCGGATAATTTATGTTACCTGGCCAAGTTATCCCATTCTGTAGTAAATTTTTCTAGGAACACTTCAACGACATTCATACAGTCATGGTAATCTCTTGTTCTCTGAAGATCCTCTTCCCTTTGCAGGCACAGGTTATTAGACTGATGGCACAAATCGAGCCACTGATCATTTAAATGATTTATTTCCTTGTGTTCAGGCGACTCCTCCTTCTTTGTTAACTTATTCACCTTTTCTATTATGGTGTTCACAGATGCCTCTTTGCTCTGTAGTTTCTTAACAAAATCCTAAAGGATAACAGCAACAAAAAATATGTAAGGTGTTAAGAAATCCCCAAATAAACATAAAGAGTGACATAGACATAAGACCTTTGAACACTCTAAGTTCGTTAATATGAAAAAACTGAAGAATGTACAAGTCATGGGAAACAAAGAGAAAATCTAAAAATCACCATACCTCTTTATGAACGTTAACTCCCATGTGTGCGAGATTCAGGGTAGCTGTGGTATATTCTTTTATGGTACTATTTCCAAAGGCACAAAGAAAAACTAATACATGTGAAACATTACGGTCATTATTGAAAAAAGTCATTATCTTACCTTGAAGTGTGACCTTCGTTTTCTAAGAATTTTTAAAGCGTTCACGTTTTTCAAAATTTATTCTTAAACTAAGAGTGCTTTTATTCTCAAGATATCGGGACATTAGGACATTTCCTAGGTCTGCTAAATCCTGGGTCTGTCAAGTTCTGAATCTGTTCAGTAAACATTATGAACCTGTTCCCTTAACTAAATATCCTGTGACTAACAATGCCTAACTTTCTGGGAATGCAGCCCAGCAGGTCTCAGCCTCATTTTACTCAGCCCCTCTTCAGGATGGAGTCGCTCTGGTTTGAACGCCTCTGACAGAAACCTTCCAAATGTAAGAGACAAGGCAAAGTAGCTTGGGTCACCAGGTGGGCAGTGGTGCTATGTACAAAGTTGGGGAAGGCTGGAGTACATTTGCCAACTGGAAAGGCAATGGTTTAGATTCATCTACTCCCTACATACACAGCAAAAAAGAAATCTCTAACATACCATCTCTGCCAGCCCAACACGTGGCGAGAGGATCATTTCTTTGGATAGTGATTCCTCCGAGGGTTTGGTTCATGGACTTCCATACTCTCCCACTGCTCACTCCCATTTCCATTTACTTCCACTACCCAAAAAAATCTCCTAAATCCCCTGACTGACATATGAAATTTTGTCCTTAAAGCTAGGTTCAATCACAATTAAAATGTTAATAAAACAACAGTATCATCTTGAATGTTTTAAGTATGTGTATATCTAAAACAAATACAGCAAAATATTAGCATTGTTTATTATCTTTGAATGGTAGTAGCATAAGTGATTTAAATTTGCTTAAGACATTTCTGTATTTACTAAGCCTTTTATAATAAAACTTTTCTTATAAAATACATTTTAAAAAATTAAATTTCTAGGATGGTTCACAAATTTTTTTTAAAAGTTCATGCTATTGAGAAAAAAAATAAATCTTATTATCCCTATCCCTATTCTCTTTTTTTTTTCTGTACTTGCAAACAGCACTTCAGTAAACAATATATTATTATTGACTCCTAATCATGGAGAAAAAAAAAATCTTAAAGTTTGTTAAAAATCTGACCCAACTTCCAATCAAGTTAATACACTTTTAATTTTCTTTTTTCTTTCTTTCTCTCTCTCTCTCTCTTTTTTTTTTTTTTTTTTTTTGAGACAGAGGCTCTCTCTGTGGCCCAGGCTGGCTCACTGCAACCTCCACCTCCCAAGTTCAAATGATTCTCGTGCCTCAGCCTCCCAAGTAGCTGGGATTATAGGCATGTGCCACGCAAGGCTAATTTTTGTATTTTTAGTAGAGATGGGGTTTCACCATGTTGGCCAGCCTGGTCTCAAACTCCTGGCCTCAAGTGATCTGCCCACCTCAGCTTCCAAAAGTGCTAGGATTACAGGCATGAGCCACCACACCTGCCAAATTTTCTATGTATTGTAAATTATTTAAATTATATATAAATATGTAATACAAACTGCATTTATATTATACTTTAAATGAATTACATATAGCTCAAATATATAATTAATGAATTGATAAGCTTACAGTCCTACAGCTTTAGCATAATATGGTGATGAAAATCTAAAAAGTAATAATGTTCCTTGTTTGCTTAGTCACCGAATCTTCTGACTAAGCAGTCTACTCTGTAGACTAAATCACACCTGCTTTTTACAGGAACAATGCAGAGAATGAATGTCTTCTGGTGCAAGTGGCCATCTGAAGCTTCAGTAATACATTTGAATGTTTACTTTATAATCTATTTTCCCTGGCACCCAGTGAAATTTGTTCAGATTTGCTATTCCTTAAAGCGGTGGTCCCCAAACTTTTTGGCACCTGGCATGGGTTTTGTGGAAGACAATTTTTCCATGAACGGGGCTGGAGGGGGATGGTTTCTGGATGAAGCTGTTCCACCTCGAATCATCAGACGTTAGTTAGATTATCATAAGGAGCATGGAACCTAGATCCCTTGCATGCGCAATTCACAGTAGGGTTTGCACTATGAGACTCTGATGCGGCCTCTGATCTGACAGGAGGTGGAGCTCAGGCAGTAATGCTTGCTCACCTCCCACTGTGCGGCCAGGTTCCTAACAGGACATGGACTGGTACTGGTCCATAATCTGGGGGTTGGGGACCCCTGCCTTAAAGAGTTGTATTAATGTCTAAGGATTGACAAACACTCAGGCATATTGAAGTGAATACACTGAACACATTTCAAGTTTTCTATTCTGTTGGCCTCTTTTATCTCCCCTGGGGGCAAATGAATACCCACCTTAACCTGTGAAACCATGTTCTGTGCAATACTCAGCTCCAGCTCAGAGTGCCTCCTCTTCATGTTCTGCAGTTGCTGATCAGCATCTTGCAGGTAAATCCAGAGCTCTGCCTTCAGGTGCTTGATCTCTTCCCATCCCTGAGTTAAGTTCTGGGCCTGGACGAGCCTTTGTTCAATCTTGAGAAGACACAGGGATAAAAGTTAGCAACCACACATGGAAACATTTATGGTTAATGAATCAGAGATGGACCTCTCCAGCTGGCTTGTGCACTCATTTGACACACACATACACACACACACAGGCAAATACATAAATTTAAAAAGTACTTCTTTATTTGCTTTGGGAAAAGCAGATTTCTTTTTTTATTGAGGGTTTCTAAAGACTTTAAATGTCTATGAGTTATGCTATTCAGTTTTAATCAGTGTTGTGAAATTCTTGTAAGTTGTTTTTTTTTTTTTTTTTTTTTTTTTTTTTTTTTTTTTTTTTTTTTTGAGATGGAGTTTCGCTCTTGCTGCCCAGGCAGGAGTGCAATGGCACATTCTCAGCTCACCGCTACTTCTGCCTCCCGGGTTCAAGTGATTCTCCTGCTTCAGCCTCCCGAGTAGCAGGGATTACAGGCATGCGCTATCACACCCAGCTAATTTTGTATTTTTAGTAGAGACAGGGTTTCTCTACGTTGGTCAGGCTGGTCTTGAACTCCTGACCTCAGGTAATATGCCCGCCTTGGACTCCCGACGTGCTGGGATTACAGGCATGAGTCACCATGCCTGGCGAAACTCTAACAAGTTTTATCAATTTATTAGGTCTAAGGCTGCTCTAATGGTTTTTCTCATTGGACATTTCAGTAGATTCATCTGACTGACTCATGAATTTGGTGTTAAGGTTAACCAGAAAATACTTCCGTTGTTCTCTATTGTACATTTGTTCATCCTTCTTACAACATGCTGAATTATTAATGTTTTGGATATGTCTTTAGATCTGCTTCACTGATTTTTGAAGCTGTGTAATTTGTTTCAATAAATCATTTCTGTAAAAAAAAAAATGGGTTTTATTGGCTGGGCATGGTGGTTCATGTCTGTAATCCTAGCACTTTGGGAGGCCAAGGCAGGTGGATTGCCTGAGCTCAGGAATTCGAGATTCACCTGGGCAACATAGTGAAACCCTTTCTCTACTGAAATACCAAAAGTAGCCAGGTATGGTGGTGAGTGCCTGTAGTCCCAGTTACTGGGGAGGCTGAGGCTTGAGAATTGCTTGAACCAGGAGGCGGAGGTTGCAGTGAGCCGAAATTGCACCACTGCACTCCAACCTGGGAAACAGAGTGAGACTCTTTCTCCAAAATAAAATAAAATAAAATAAAATAGTTACATCATCTTTTGTAAGGATTTAAAAACAGATGTGTTTTGATAATATTAGAGAGAAAAACCTTATTATTTTGACTTTTTTTTTTCCTGTGAATCATTTTACTATTCTGTGAATATTTAATAAATTAAATACCAAAACTAAGTCTTATTTTTCTTTTAAACTCAAATGTGGACCAGGCGTGGTGGCTCACGCCTGTAATCCCAGCACTTTGGTAGGCCAAGGAGGGAGGATTGCTTGAGCCCAGGAGTTTCAGACCAGCCTGGGCAACATAGCGAAGCTGTGTCTCTACAAAAAGTATAAAAATTAGCTGGGTGTGGTGGTTCATCCCTATAATCTCAGCTACTTGGGAGGTGGAGGTGGGAGGATCACCTGAGCTCAGGAGGTTGAGGCTCCAGTCAGTGATGATAGCGCCACTGCATTCCAGACTGGTTGGCAGAGTGTCTCAAACAAAACAAACAAGCCCATATGTGTTTCATGGAAAAGTTTAAGGCTGCAGTGGCAACAGCGGGGAATACACGGCTCCAGTGCTGCCATCTATCTGTGAGGACCAGTACTGCTACTCATCACAGCCCAGACAGTTTCAAAACCCTTCTGAACACCACACTTTACCAATGAACTAGAAGGATTGTGACAGATGGCATGCTCTTTGGCATCCTTGATAAAATAAAGAAAGGGTCAAGAGCCCCTTTCATATTAAGTATTGCCTAAACAAAAAGATGGAAAAGGAGAAAACAACAAAAAAAGGTGTGGCAAAATAGGAAAAGAGAGAGAATGGTCATTAAGGAGGAGCAAAAAAGACAGTTCTAATGGGCCGTGAATGAATGGGACTAAGTGATTCAGTCTCAATCTGTTGTCAGCAATGTCAGGATGTGCTTAATTTTCTATGACTTAGCTGAAATTCAAATATCTATTTATTATAATGACTGTAGAACCATTATATACAGCAAGAACAACTCAAGAGCTATTTTCTTTCAATATCACATGAAATATTCAAGCAAGAGAATCTAATAAAACAAATTCAATGTGATTTTTCATTTTCTTACCATTTGCTCTGTTAGTTGAATGTCTTTTGCTGTGGTTTTCACTGAAGCATTTGACAGGTCACACATGGAGCAAAGGAGATCTAGGTAGGTCCTTGCCTGCTCTTGCAAAGCTCTGAAGTGTTTGACCTGGAAAAGGCAAGCGTCAGAGTGAAAGAGATGCATCAGCTATTTAGATAGCAAATACTTGTATCATTTGTAAAATTCTGTTAACACTTCAAAAATAGTCTTGCTATGCTCAGTGTTTTCACCACTGTGTTCAAGTGACATATATTAGTGACTCCCAGGAAAAAATTCAAATCACCGATGAGGATTTATTTGTTCACTATTTGCTTCTCTTTGTATGTAAAATATTCTGTATGGTCTGGGAAAGGGGAAAACGCAAGAAACTTCTATAATCTTTCCAGATTACTTGCTCACATGCCAGCTTATTTTCCATTTCAGAGAAAGAATTTGTAGCCTGCTCTGGTCTCCTTCTTAACATGTTTTTGCATATCTTAGAGACAGAAGGCAAAGGTCCACGAGTTGGTGGGTTTCATTGGAGTGAGCTTTGCAGGAGATTCACCTTGTGATATTCTCTTTCCACAAGCCCAAGAGAGGCTTCTCTAGGTGGATCTTTAGGTGGATCTTTAATCCATTTACAGAAACAAAGAAATGTGTTTCTTTGCGGATGCTCAGATTCTACTCAGGCTCCATTTTAGATACTGGGCATAGAGCAGCCCATAAAGCAAAACCCTTGCTCCCATGGAGTTTACATTCTTAGGAAGGAGATAAATAATATATAAATAAACAAACATGCACTGGAATGTTTAGTACTGTTAAATATCATGTGGAAAAATCAAGGTGCTAAGCAGATAGGGTATGAGGAAGAAGCACTGCCACTTCAAGGACAGTGTATCTCAAAGGTCCCTCTGAGGAAAAGACCTGAATGCATGGCATGGCATAAGGTAAGAACATTCCAGGCAGGTGGACATGGTGGGCAGAGAGAGAGAAAATGCAAAGCCGTGAGGCTGGAGTACAGTGAACCAGGTGGGAGCAGAGGTTGGAGGGTGGGGCGGGGGCAAGTCATGGAGCCCCTTATAAGAAGAGCTGACCATACATCCCTGTTTGTTGGGTTTTGTCTTTAGTCTAGAGTTTCTCGACTCAGAACTATTGATAGTTGACTCCAAATAATTCTTTGTTGTGTGGGCTGACTTATACCTTGCAGGCTGTCAGCAGCATGCTTCGCGTCTACCCACTTAATGCCAGCAGCGACCCCACCATCCCAGTTGTGACAACCAACAACGTGTTCAGACAGTGACAAATGTCCCCTGTGGGAGCAAAGTCGCCATCTCCTCCACTCCAGACCGCTACTCTGGTCCCATCGGATTATGTAAAGCAGACCCTGTCTTATCAAGAAGGTTCCATTTGGGAAAACAAATTAACCAGCCTATTCATAAGCCATGGTAAGAAAGTTGGAATTTAAGTGTGACGGGAAAATATTCGGGGCATCATAATCTGAGACAGGCTTTCAAAGACTCCCTCCTAACATTGTGTGGAGAACTGGCCGCCACAGGGGCGGTAGGCAGCAACGGTGCCCAGGTGTTAGGCTACTGCAGGGATCAAATGAACCATGAAGATGGCCTGACTGGGAGCGGTGGCTGAGGTAGTGAGAAGTGGTTCTTGATTACTACATAAATGGGGATAAATAAGGAAGGCGGTATTGACCGCAAGTTGTAGGGATAAAGTCGACCTCCAGGATTTTCCCAAATCATAGCGTCAATCATGTCACCTGATTTTGTGACTCTGATCTCAGTATCTTTCCTCTGCACTGTGTGGATTACCTAGACATGCTATGCTCCTGTGGATATGATAAATACAGATTAATTTCCCATTAAGTCAGAAGTAGCACCTTTTCAATTGAATGTACAAGCTAACTATGGTATTGTGAGTCATCAGCCACTGTCCACAAGTACCATATCATGCACCTATGACCCAGAGAAAGTTATTTGTCTCAAGCAACTTTTAGATATGAGAAGAGAACAAGTTGTCAGAATGTCTATTTTATGAACATATTTAATAGAAAGGAATGATGCTATATTTTGAAATTTATATAGTTGGTCTGATTCCGAAAGCATTGGAAGTAGCACATAGAGTGTCAGTGACCACATAGCTGCAAAAATATTTGCTAAAATCAACTTTACAGAAAAATCTTATAGTACTTTTTCCCATTCCCTAAAGTTTTATGCCTTATAAAAACACATAGCACTCTGAATGGAATCAAATCCATGTGTCATTTTCTTGTGGTAGTAGGGAGTGTATTATCTTCACATATGTATTGAGGGTTTACTAGACAGGTGGTGCTGGGGACGCACACTGCATCTTGGTACCATGCCCATTGTAAGTGGATTCTCCAGTCACACATCCAAGCTTGCCAGCCACTAAGGGCCTGGTCAGTTTTACATGAACACAGTAAGTTCTCATTTAATGTTGTCGGCAGATTCTTGGAAACTGTGACTTCTTTAAGCAAGAAGTTGTATAATGAAACAACTTTTGTTACCATCAACGCTGTAATAAACCTGCATATGGAAGGAAATGACATTATTTGAGGACCCGCTGTACATGGTTTTGCTTAAAGTTTCAGTTTCTGAGACCTATCGATGGCATTAAGTGAGGACTTACTGCACTTGCCAAGGGAAAAACTAAAACAAAACAAAAAACAAAAGAAACAACAACAAAAATAAAATAAAACAGGAAACAAAATAAAAAAATCTTTCCTCCTCAGAGTGACGGTGGTCCAAGTGTCTCCACCACCTCGAACTCCCTTCTCTGGCTACTTTCAAAGACCATTTAGAGAGATGTGAAACAGGCAGAAACAGGGGACCATACAGTCACATAATCTGGAAGAAGGATCAGTATCCTCCTGTGACCACGGCTCATTCTGGTATGTGTAGTAAATCTCTTCCTACTCTAGCAAAAGATCACTGGCATTAATACTTTCTTCTCCCTTCATCTATTTTTTTTTTTTTTTTTGGTAACAAAAGAGAAAAATTAAGTGTTGATCTTAATTTATTCAAAGTGCATTGGAAACAGCCACAAGACAAGGTGGCTTGTGATTCAAGAAAACTCTCAGTCTAATAAAAAAAGCAGAATATAGGCAGTCTTTAATTCATTTTTTTTGTTTCATTTTTCCTGATCCTATTCTTATAAAGTATTATATGAACATTTTTCTGAACCATTTAATGACAACGCAAATCATTTTAGCCTTTAGAAAGTATATTTTAGGGAATGAATTAACTGGACACATTCTTTATGTAGACTCAATGATCAAACACATTATGTTATTCTCAATTTGTGGTAAAAAATTAAATTATTAAATATTGTTAATTCATATCTGGCAGCAATAACCTTTATAACTAAATTCCTCTAAAATATTTTCCCACAGGGTTAACACTGCATACCAAAGCTGCTTAGTACAAAAGTTTTAAAAAAATTCCCACATATTCTGGTTAAGTCTCAGCAACAACATTTTAAGCATGTGGATGTCAAATTAATACGGAATAGAATTCCTTTCACATGATAAAAACTAACATTGCATTCATCATCCATTCAATAATTATTTATGAAGTACTTTGTTTATGCCCCAAAACTATGCAAGAAGCTAGTACTACTTTTCTGTTTATAAGTAATGTTTACTTGTAGTGTGATATTTGCATTTCATTATAACTTTTAGAAGCAAGTATACTTATAAATGTCACTTTTAATAGCAGGAAACTATCTCGGAGGCTCTGAGAAATTAAGTGACTTACCCACGGTCCCCCAACAGAATAAATATCAGAATTGATCTTTGGTTACAGTGCCCATTTCCTTCCTTCCTTCCTTCCTTCCTTCCTTCCTTCCTTCCTTCCTTCCTCCCTCCCTCCCTCCCTCCCTTCCTTCCTTCCTTTCTCTTTCTTTTTTTCTTTCTTTCTTTCTCTTTCTTTCTTTCTTTCTTTCTTTCTTTCTTTCTTTCTTTCTTTCTTTCTTTCTTTCTTTCTTTCTTTCTTTCTTCTTTCCTTCTCTTTCTTTTCTTTCTTTCTCTCTCTTTCTCTCTCTCTTTCTCTCCTTCTCTCCTTCCTTCCTTCTTTCTCTCTTTTCTTCCTTCTCTCTCTCTCTTTCTTTCTTTCTTTCTTTTTTTTTTTTTTTGACAGATTCTCACTCTGTTGCCCAGGCTGGAGTGCAGAGGCATGATCTTGGCTCACTGCAACCTCCACCTCCACCTCCCAGGTTCAAGCAATTCTCATACTTCAGCTTCCTGAATAGCTAGGATTACAGATGCCTGCCACCACACCCAGCTAATTTTTGTATTTTTAGTAGAGGTGAGGTTTCACCATGTTGGCCAGGATGGTCTTGCACTCTTGAACCTGTGTGGTCTGCCCACTTTGGCCTCTCAAAGTGTTGGGAATACAGGAGTGAGTCACTGTGCCCGGCCCCATTCTCTTTCTTTTCTTTTTTTTTCTTTTTAATAGTTAATTTTTATTATTATTTTATTTTTTATTTTTATTTTTTAATTTTTTTAGATAGTGCCTCACTCTGTCACCAGGCTGGAGTGCAATGGCATGATCTTGGCTCACTGCAACCTCTGCCTCCCAGGTTCAAGCGATTTTCCTGCCTTAGCCTCCGCATCCTCAGGAGGGTAGGTACTCTCCTACCCCAATCCCAGGGTAGCTGTGATTACAGGCACATACCACCATGCCCAGTTAATTTTTATATTTTTAGTAGAGATGGGGTTTCACCATGTTGGCCAGGCTGGTCTCAAACTCCTGGCCTCAAGTGATTCGCCTGTCTCGGCCTCCCAAAGTGCTGGGATTGCAGGCATGAGCCACTGCACCCGGCCCCATTCTCTTTCTAGTCTACCAAGTTGGCCACTCACTATCATGTCCATCTTCCGGCTGGCACATGAACTCCACTAACGCAAACCACAGACCTTCTTCCTACTTTTAGATTCCCAGGTGTCAATACAGTTTGGCACATGGTAGGTACTTCACACATTTTCATTGAACTGTCTAAATGATTCACAAAAATAACACAAACTTTCAGGAGTTTACTACCTGCTTAACGGCTTCTGCCCTACTAAGAGGTGGTTGAGGGCTTGGTTCTAAATCCGGCTGGACTGTAGAAAGCCAGGCCTGGCACTGCTGCAGGGTGTCTTGTCGGCTGACGTGCTTCTGAAGTTCATGTTCCAAACTCTGGTACACCTGAGACAATACAACCATGCTGAGATTATGAGAACTGCTTTCTACCTCTATAAAGATAATTGAAATTCAATGAAACATGACCAGTAGATCTAAATGGATATTCCCCCCAAGACTCCGCAATTTCATACACATATCTAAGGTAGTTGCATGCCTCCCCAAGTGTTGCAAAATGCAATGGCTATCCCCCAGTTGATAACTTCTCAGTCCACACATCACAATGTAATATCTGGATTAGGGGAAGAGAACATGCGCAGGGAAAATATAACTGTAGAGGCATGTTAGAATATATAAAATCATTGAAGTTTAATTGTCATAAACATAAGTCAGAGGTTTTTGCAGCTTCTCTTCCTATGGTATAAATATTGCACTTTTTGTTTAAGCTAGTAACTAAAAGTAAAAATAAAACATGACCTCAAAAAAAGATAACCATTGTTTCTCTAACTGTGATGCTTCTGCAATAGAGGTAGGGTAAAATTTGAACTAAATTATAAAATGAGGAGCAGAGAGGTGGATGCCCTCACTTCATCTTAGAAGTTATGTTCTAGGGCAAAAATAATCCAGAATAATTCATATATTTTCTGATATGTCTATGTAATAAATCCTTAACAAGCCAACCAATTTTCATTTTATCCATAAAGACATATTAAGAAAAATTATGTATCTACTTGAGATCAAGAGGAAATATATCTATGATGTTTCCATTTAAGAAAAAGGAAAAAAGAAGGAAATTAGTTTAACCTGGCATTTCTTTCATTATTGAGACAATAGAAGCAATCATTGAATTCTGCTTTTCTCTGTCATCTTTTAAATTCATCACTTTCATCTGACATTAGGTTTATCCCTTATTTATTCTTATTCCAAGCAGAATTTTTAAAAGAATGGTGTTTTGTTCTCTTTATCACTTTTGCAAACTTTAATTATGAAGTTCTGATTATGTTCTTAGAATTTCATCTGCTTTCTAAATTTTAAAAATTATGTTGGTCTTTCCAACATCCACCAGTTAAAAAAAAATTAAACTGTATCCCTAATGCAAAGAAAATGTTTACTGTGAAGGAAGTCAGTGTGCAAGAAATCTCTGCTGAATGAGCGAATGAATGAACTCACTGGAGAGTTCTATGTGTAGCCTCATTTTCTCTCTTAACTCTCCCTTTTCTCCTCTTGTCATCATTTTCAATTATTTATTAGATTATTTTATTCCTCTCTTGTTAACCTTTAAAGGTGATTTTTTTTTAAGTCTGGGAAGTTACTAATGTCACTCAGAATTTTTTTTATTATTATGGTGAACATGGACCATTCTAACTACGTCACTGTTATATCACCAGTTCTTACTGGCTAGTCCAGTAAACAAAATACACAGAATACTAAGTTTAAAGGCTTATAAAAACTTTTTGCAGTGTCATTTAAAAATTCTAGAATAATGTAAAGCAATTTACTTATTTTAGTAAATTTTTGTTAAAACAGCAATTCTTACCCCTCTTAGACTTATTTTTAAAACATTAAGAATTCTGTTTTAGTGGAAGTATACCCACTTAAGTGTAAGTCATATTTGTCACTTATTCCTTTCTCAAATTCTATATGAATGTAAGCAAGTATTGATTTAGATTAAAACACAGGCTGCATACAGTTAAAAAGAAAATAATTATGGTGAAAATTATGAAATAAATTTATGTTTTTGTTACAAAATAAATGACAAATTAGAAAGTATTGATGATGTGCAAAGAAAAACAAACACGGGGTGCGCCCAAGATGGCCGAATAGGAACAGCTCCCGCCTCCAGCTCCCAGTGTGAGTGACACAGAAGACGGGTGATTTCTGCATTTTCAACTGAGCTTTGAAGACAGCAGTGGATCTCCCAGCACGGAGGTGGAGATATGAGAATGGACAAACTGCCTGCTCAAGTGAGTCCCTGACCCCTGAGTAGCCTAACTGGGAGACATCCCACACTAGGTGCAGACTGGCACCTCACACCGCACACGGCTGGGTACACCCCTGAGACAAAGCTTCCAGAGCAAGAATCAGACAGCAACACTCGCTGTTCAGCAATATTCTATCTTCTGCAGCCTCCACTGCTGATACCCAGGCAAACAGGGTCTGGAGTGGACCTCAAGCAAACTCCAACAGACCTGCAGCTGAGGGTCCTGACTGTTAGAAGGAAAACTAACAAACAGAAAGGACACCCACACCAAAACCCCATCAGTGCGTCACCATCATCAAAGACCAAAGGCAGATAAAACCACAAAGATGGGGAAAAAGCAGTGCAGAAAAGCTGGAAATTCAAAAAATCACAGCGCATCTCCCTCTCCAAAGGAATGCAACTCATCGCCAGCAATGGAACAAGGTTGGATGGAGAATGACTTTGACAAGTTGAGAGAAGAAAGCTTCAGTCAATCAAATTTCTCAGAGCTAAAGGAGGAACTACGTAACCAGCGCAAAGAAACTAAAAACCTTGAAAAAAGATTTGACGAATGGTTAACTAGAATAATCAATGTAGAGAGGTCCTTAAAAGAACTGATAGAGAAAACCATAACACTAGAACTACATGACAAATGCACAAGCTTCAGTAACCAACTTGATCAACTGGAAGAAAGAGTATCAGTGATTGAAGATCGAATGAATGAAATGAAGCGAGAAGAGAAGTGTAGAGAAAAAAGAGTAAAAAAAAAAATGAACAAAGCCTCCAAGAAATATGGGATTATGTGAAAAGACCAAATCTACGTCTGATTGGTGTGCCTGAAAGTGACAGGGAAAATGGAACCAAGTTGGAAAACATTCTGCAGGATATCATCCAGGAGAACTTCCCCAACCTAGCAAGGCAGGCCAACATTCAAATTCAGGAAATACAGAGAACACCACAAAGATACTCCTCGAGAAGAGCAACTCCAAGACACATAATTGTCAGATTCACCAAAGTTGAAATGAAGGAAAAAATGTTAAGGGCAGCCAGAGAGAAAGGTCGGGTTACCCACAAAGGGAAGCAGATCTCTTGGCAGAAACGCTCCAAGCCAGAAGAGAGTGGGGGCCAATATTCAACATTCTTAAAGAAAAGAATTTTCAACCCAGAATTTCATATCCAGCCAAACTAAGCTTCATAAGTGAAGGAGAAATAAAATCCTTTACAGACAAGTAAATGCTTAGAGATTTTGTCACCACCAGCCCTGCCCTACAAGAGCTCCTGAAGGAAGCACTAAACATGGAAAGGAACAACAGGTACCAGCCATTGCAAAAACATGCCAAAATGTAAAGTGCACTGATGCTAGGAAGAAACTGCATCAACTAACGAGCAAAATAGCCAGCTATATCATAATGACAGGATCAAGTTCACGCATAGCAATATTAACCTTAAATGTAAATGGACTAAATGATCCAATTAAAAGACACAGACTGGCAAATTGGATAAAGACTCAAGACCCATCAGTTTGCTGTATTCAGGAGACCCATCTCACATGCAGAGACACACATAGGCTCAAAATAAAGGGATGAAGGGAGATTTACCAAGCAAATGGAAAACAAAAACAAAGCAGGGATTGCAATCCTAGTCTCTGATAAAACAGACTTTAAACCATCAAAGATCAAAAGAGACAAAGAAGGCCATTACATAATGGTAAAGGGATCAATTCATCAGGAAGAGCTAACTATCCTAAATATATATGCACCCAATACAGGAGCACCCAGATTCATAAAGCATGTCCTTAGAGACTTACAAAGAGACTTAGACTCCATACAATAATAATGGGAGACTTTAACACCCCACTGTCAACATTAGACAGGTCAATGAGACAGAAAGTTAACAAGGATATCCAGGAATTTGAACTCAACTCTGCACCAAGCAGACCTAATAGACATCTACAGAACTCTACACCCCAAATCGACAGAATATACATTCTTCTCAGCACCACATCACACTTATTCCACAATTGACCACATAGTTGGAAGTAAAGCACTCATCAGCAAATGTAAAAGAACAGAAATTATAACAAACTGTCTTTCAGACCACAGTGCAATCAAACTAGAACTCAGGATGAAGAAACTCAATCAAAACTGCTCAACTACATGGAAACTGAACAGCCTGCTCCTGAATGACTACTGGGTACATAACAAAATGAAGGCAGAAATAAAGATGTTCTTTGAAACCAATGGGAACAAAGATACAACATACCAGAATCTCTGGGACACATTTAAAGCAGTGTGTAGAGGGAAATTTATAGCACTAAATGCCCACAAGAGAAAGCAGGAAAGATCTAAAATTGACACCCTAACATCACAATTAAAAGAACTAGAGAAGCAAGAGCAAACACATTCAAAAGCTAGCAGAAAGCAAGAAATAACTAAGATCAGAGCAGAACTGAAGGAGATAGAGACACGAAAAACCCTTCAAAACATCAATGAATCCAGGAGCTGGTTTTTTGAAAAGATCAACAAAATTGATAGACCACTAGCAAGACTAATAAAGAAGAAAAGAGAGAAGAATCAAATAGATGCAATAAAAAATCATAAAGGGGATATCATCACCAACCCCACAGAAATACAAACTAACATCAAATAATACTATAAACACCTCTACACATATAAACTAGAAAACCTAGAAGAAATGGATAATTTCCTGGACACTTACACTCTTCCAAGACTAAACCAGGAAGAAGTTGAATCCCTGAATAGACCAATAGCAGGCTCTGAAATTGAGGCAATAATTAATAACCTACCAACCAAAAAAAGTCCAGGACCAGATGGATTCACAGCCGAATTCTACCAGAGGTACAAGGAGGAGTTGGTATCATTCCTTCTGAAACTATTCCAATCAATAGAAAAAGAGGGAATCCTCCCTAACTCATTTTATGAGGCCAACATCATCCTGATACTAAAGCCTGACAGAGACACAACAAAAAAAGAGAATTTTAGACCAATATCCCTGATGAACATCGATGCAAAAATCCTCAATAAAATACTGGCATACCTTATCCAGCAGCACATCAAAAAGCTTATTCACCATGATCAAGTGGGCTTCATCCCTGGGATGCAAGGCTGGTTCAACATATGCAAATCAATAAACGTAATCCAGCATATAAACAGAACCAAAGACAAAAACCACATGATTATCTCAATAGATGCGGAAAAGGCCTTTGACAAAATTCAACAGCCCTTCATGCTAAAAACTCTCAATAAATTCGGTATTGATGGAACATATCTCAAAATAATAAGAGCTATTTATGACAAATCCACAGCCAATATCATACTGAATGGGCAAAAACTGGAAGCATTCCCTCTGAAAACTGGCGCAAGACAGGGATGCCCTCTCTCACCACTCCTATTCAACATAGTGTTGGAAGTTCTGGCTAGGCCAATCAGGCAAGAGAAAGAAATAAAGGGTATTCAGTTAGGAAAAGAAGAAGTCAAATTGTCCCTCTTTGCAGATGACATGATTGTATATTTAGAAAACCCCATTGTCTCAGCCTAAAATCTCCTTAAGCTGATAAGCAACGTCAGCAAAGTCTCAGGATACAAAATCAATGTGCAAAAATCACAAGCATTCTTATACACCAGTAACAGCCAAATCATGAATGAACTCCCATTCACAATAGCTTCAAAGAGAATAAAATACCTAGGAATCCAACTTACAAGGAATGTAAAGGACCTCTTCAAGGAGAACTACAAACCACTGCTCAGTGAAATCAAAGAGGACACAAACAAATGGAAGAACATACCATGCTCATGGATCGGAAGAATCAATATCGTGAAAATGGCCATACTGCCCAAGGTTATTTATAGATTCAATGCCATCCCCATTAAGCTACCAATGACTTTCTTCACACAATTAGAAAAAACTGCTTTAAAGTTCATATGGAACCAAAAAAGAGCCCGCATTGCCAAGACAATCCTAAGCCAAAAGAACAAAGCAGGAGGCATCACGCTACCTGACTTCAAACTATACTACAAGGCTACAATAACCAAAACAGCATGGTACTGGTAGCAAAACAGAGATATAGACCAATGGAACAGAACAGAGTCCTCAGAAATAATACCATACATCTACAGCCATCTGATCTTTGACAAACCTGACAAAAACAAAAAATGGGGAAAGGATTCCCTATTTAATAAATGGTGCTGGGAAAATTGACTAGCCATAAGTAGAAAGCTGAAACTGGATCCTTTCCTTACTCCTTATACGAAAATTAATTCAAGATGGATTAGAGACTTAAATGCTAGACCTAAAACCATAAAAACCCTAGAAGAAAACCTAGGTAATACCATTCAGGACATAGGCATGGGCAAAGACTTCATGTCTAAAACACCAAAAGCAACGGCAGCAAAAGCCAAAATTGACAAATGGGATCTAATTAAACTAAAGAGCTTCTGCACAGCAAAAGAAACTACCATCAGAGTGAACAGGCAACCTACAGAATGGGAGAAAATTTTTGCAATCTACTCATCTGACAAAGGGCTAATATCCAGAACCTACAAAGAACTCAAACAAACTTACAAGAAAAAAACAGCCCCATCAAAAAGTGGGCAAAGGATATGAACAGATACTTCTCAAAAGAAGACATTCATACAGCCAACAGACACATGAAAAAATGCTCATCATCACTGGCCATCAGAGAAATGCAAATCAAAACCACAATGAGATACCATCTCACACCAGTTAGAATGGCAATCATTAAAAAATCCGGAAACAACTGGTGCTTGGGAGGATGTGGAGAAATAGCAACACTTTTACACTGTTGGTGGGACTGTAAAGTAGTTCAACCATTGTGCAAAACAGTATGGCGATTCCTCAAGGATCTAGAACTAGAAACACCATATGACCCAGCCATCCCATTACTGGGTATATACCGAAAGGATTATAAGTCATGCTGCTATAAAGACACATGCACACATATGTTTATTGTGGCACTATTCACAATAGCAAAGACTTGGAATCAACCCAAATGTCCATCAGTGACAGACTGGATTAAGAAAACGTGGCACATATACACCATGGAATACTATGCAGCCATAAAAAAGGATGAGTTTGTGTCCTTTGTGGGGACATGGATGCAGCTGGAAACCATCATTCTCAGCAAACTATCACAAGAACAGAAAACCAAATACCGCATGTTCTCACTCATAGGTGGGAATTGAACAATGAGATCACCTGGACACAGGAAGGGGAACATCACACACTGGGTCCGATTGTGGGGAGGGGGTAGGGAGGAGGGATAGCATTAGGAGATATACCTAATGTAAATGATGAGTTAATGGGTGCAGCACACCAACATGGCACATGTATACATATGTAACAAACCTGCACATTGTGCACATGTACCCTAGAACTTAAAGTATAATAAAAAGAAAAAAAGAAAAACAAACACATCATCTATTCAAACACATCAACTATTTTTTTCTTTTAAAATTTCCTCAAATTCCTTTTACCAACCAAAAAAAAACACATTTTTTTTTTTTTTTTTTTTTTTTTTTTTTTAGATGGAGTCTCTCTCTGTCTCCCAGGCTGGAGTGTAGTGGTGCAATCTCAGCTCACTGCAATCTCCACCTCCTGGGTTTTCCTGGGTTCAAGAGATTCTCCTGCCTCAGCTTCCCAAGTATCTGGGATTACAGGTGCTTGCCACCATACCCGGGTAATTTTTGTATTTTTAGTGGAGACGGAGTTTCACCATGTTGGCCAGGCTGGTCTCGAACTCCTGACCTCAAGTGATCCACCTGCTTTGGCCTCCCAAGGTGCTAGGATTACAGGCTTGAGCCACCATGCCCGGCCCAAATCAACTTTTAACAAACTTTTTCATAATCAATTCATGGAATAAACAAATTGGATAAAACAATATCTGAAATTCACTGCTTAGTCACATCAATCAAATACAAAATGTGTTAGTTTTGTGTTCACACAGCCACTGTGAAATTTATCCTCATATTTCCTGTCTGGCAACACATCAAAACTAACTAATCCAAAGAGTTGAGCATTGATTCTATTTATAAAAAGTCTCTAGACTACACAGCCTGTCTCCATAATTCCTCGTCATCATGGAACGTTCTGGGGACACTCACCCTCTGAGCTGTGCTGCAGATCGCTGAGTAGCTGTCCTTTGTACCCTGCAGATGAGCATGGACGTTTTGTTTAAGTTTCGCTTGCAGGTGGTCTGCACATTGGCCAATCAAAGTATCACCTTTCATTTGAAGATTGTTCAAACGGTCTTCAAAACCAGCAATTTCTTCCATCATTGCCTGCAAAAATGAAACCAATACAGAGTTCTCAGAATTCTACTTTTACTTTTAAATAACTTATCCATCAAACAAAGTTTAAGATAGATAATTTCACTGTTTAATACTGTTTTTGAAAGAATCTTGCAATTTATCTTAGTTATACATTAAATGAAAACAAAAGCACATGTTTTCAGGGATACTCCAAAGGGAAGAGTCAATGAGCTTGAGAGATTAGTTACAGAAGGACTGACGAAGTAACCTTTAAGACTAGACTGTGTTCATGGCTGATCTCAGAGAGATATCTGCTCCATGGTATTACTACCAGACAAAAGGATGTTCCTATATTTTTCAGGTCGATAAGTTATAATTCTGGCGAAATTTTTGTCTAAAACAGTCTGATTACTATTTCATCCAATTTATATAATATCTCATTTCTATAAGGTTGGTGCAAATGTAGTTGTGGTTTTTGTCATTACTTTTCTTTCTTTCTTTTTTTTTTTTTTTTTTGAGACAGAGTGTCACTCTGCTGCCCAGGCTGGAGTGCAGTGGCACAATTTTGGCTTACTGCCACCTCTGCCTCCCGGGTTCAAGCGATTCTTCTGCCTCAGCCTCCCAAGTAGGTGGGATTATAGGTGTCCACCACCACACCTGGCTAATTTTTTTTTTTTTTTTGTATTTTTAATAGAGATCGGGTTTTACTATGTTGGCCAGGCTGGTCTTGAACTCCTGACCTCAAGTGATCTGCTGGCCTTGGACTCCCAAAGTGCTTGGATTACAGGTGTGAGCCACCGCGCCCAGCCTGTTATTACTTTTAATGACAAAACAATTACTTCTGCACAAATGTAATAATCTAATTCTAGTTTCTGTAATAATCTAATATCTATTTTTTAATTCATGTGATATCTAACTTACATCTACTACTGTTTATAATAATGAAAACAGCATTTAAACTTATCATTTATTAAGCACCTGCTATAGTCCAGGAATTACATATAAGCACGACGAATGTGTACTATCATTATTTTATAGATGAGGAAACTGAAGCACAGTGAGGTTGTACAACACAGTCAAGGTATGGCACAGACCCCAGGCTTTGTACATAGCTCAGCCTGATTTCACCTCACACCACCATACCCACTGGCATTCTTTAGTGAGCATTCTTATAGATGACTCAGGGAAGAAAAACTTATTTTTTTTAATCACGTTCTGGCCAGGTGTGGTGGCTCATACCTGTAATCCCAGTACTTTGGGAGGCCTAGGCTGGTGGATCACCTGAGGTCAGGAGTTAGAGACCAGCCTGGCCCACATGGTGTAACCCTGTCTCTACTAAAAATACAAAAATTAGTCGGGCATGGTGGAGGGCACCTGTAATCTCAGCTACTTGGGAGACTGAGGCAGGAGAATCACTTGAACCTAGGAAGCAGAGGTTGCAGTGAGCTGAGATTGCACCACCACACTCCAGCCTGAGCAACAAGAGCAAAACTCCACCTCAAAAAAATAAATAAATAAAATCAAGTTCTAGTGTTTTTTCTTTTTCTGTTCTTTTTTTTTTTTTTAACTGTTATATGATGCTAAGGACAAGTGACACAATCCAATATACGGTTGCCTGGGTAACCCATCATTATATCTATAGGAAACCTGGGTGGCCCCTTCAGCAGTCCAGGGTCTACTACTTTTTCAAACAGTGCTGGGCTAGCAGTTATTATATATGCTCAGTTGAAAGGAACCACTTTGTCTCTGAGTTGGAACAGAACCACTCCACCACGAGGTCATTCATGGGGTAGACTACCTTCTGGATTGTCATCTCCTCAGTGCCTACCAGAAGGTAGAGTGTAGCTGCTTTTTAATTCATATTTGTTAAATAAAATCCTTTCTTATAGATGGAAATGTTGGCGCCCAGAGAGGCTAACTGGCTTTCCTAAGACACACTATCAGACACCGACCACATCATGAATAAACTTGCTTTCCATTACGATCACAAATAAGTTGCTCCATAAAATTGTGACCACAACATCTATCATCTGGTAAACATAATTACTAAAAATACGTATTATTAAGTTCTTATCTTGACAGATTTAAATAGTGCTTTTAGCCTATCACCTGTATCAAAGATAAGAACTCCTCACATTAGTTTTGTACTTTGTGATTTACAAAATGTCTTCACAAATATTATCTCCTGTGATTAGCACAACAATTATGAGATGGGCTGGTATTGTTATCATCCTAAAGGAGAAAAAGACAGACTCAGATAGGCGAAGTTGTCTCTCCAGGAAGGGGAAGAGTCCAGACTAGAATCCAGATTTTCTGATGCCTTTGGCTGCATTTTCCAAAATAGATCCCATAAAGACTAAATTCTGAGATAAAAATTATCAGCTGGGGAAAATGCAACAATGTGTTCAGAAGTTCAATGAGAGGATTCAACTCTTCTTGATTCACTTGAACACCAAGTTCAACTGTTGTCAATTGTCAGAAGTGCTTGAGACTTAGACCTTGATATCGTTTGGCTGTCTCCCTACCCAAATCTCATCTTGAATTCCCACATGTTGTGGAAGGGACCCGGTAGGAGATAACTGAATCATGGGGACAGCTCTTTCCCATGCTGTTCTCATGATAGCAAATAAGTCTCATGAGATCTGATGGTTTTAAAGATGGGAGTTTCCCCGCAAACACTCTCTTGTCTGCCACCACGTGAGATGTGCCTTTACCTTCCACCATGATTGTGAGGCCTCCCCAGACACATGGAACTGTAAGTCCAATAAACCTCTTTCTTTCGTAAATTGCCCAGTCTCAGGTATGTCTTTGTCAGCCATGTGAAAACGGACTAATATAGACCTGATTCTCTCAGTACAATCATTGTAAACCAGAGATACACCTGTGTGTGCATCCCCACACATGCACACACATGCACAGACACACGCATACACACACTGGTGAAGCTGTCCCAAAGGCAGCCCTTTAAAGGTCAGGGGTACCTTGTGGTGGGCCAGTTGCTGGGTGATTGTCTCCAGGCTGCTCGTCTCCAGGAGGTCAGGGGCCACCAGTCTGCCGGACATCTGCAGCAGCCACTTTTCAACCTCTTGGAGCTCACTGTTGTAGTCTTCATGGTCTTTGACTTTCGCCTCCAGACTGAAGACATGCTCCTGCAAAACCAGGTGCCCATCAGAGGTGACTTTCAAGTGAAAAATCTACTCAAAACTGTTTTGTATTACAAAAAACCCAAGAGAAAACTACCAGGAATGGAAAAAATGTATAGTCATTATGCCAATTAAATATCTATCTGAATTAAAAAAAAAATACTAACCCATACCAGATCTTAAAATTATGTGACACAGAGAAAGGAGTCAGGACCCACATTTTGGAAAATAAACCCTTTTATGGAGTCTTTCATCTCTCCTTACCTTTCCTATGCTGCACAGGTCCTGGTAATCACTTTGAAGTTGATCTATTTTGTCCTTTAAAGTGACATCCTGCACTAGTTCCAGAAGAGCTTCACCCTTCTCTCTCACTGACTTTACTGATGGTTCATGGGACAGCACCGTTTGTTGAAGTGACTTGAATTACAAAGAAAAAAAAATGAGCTTGCTCATCTCTGTGAACAAGATGAATACATACATACGCCCGTGGCACGCCAAGAGATGATCCACCTCAAAGAAAGATTGGTACATATTTATGAATCAATAAGTGCAAAACATTAAAGAGAGAGTGATTTATTATGGCTAACACAGTTTCTAAATACAAAAGAAAAGTCACACATCAAATGGACTGTCCTATGTGGAGAAAAAAGGATGGGAAATAGTTCTATTTGGCTAAATTTAATATAGCTCATATTTCTGGCTTCTACCTTATTCCTTTCATGAGAGAAAAAAATTCTCAACATGAAAAGGCCACTGTCTTTTGATTTTGAGGTCATGAAGTTAGTTCCAATTTGAGCTACTCAGGGAGTTAGCAAGAACAATTCTAGTTGTGACCTTGCTGAAATAGGCTAAAAGCACTACTTAAATCTATCAAGAAATCAGTGGCCAGAAGGAAGAGGCTGTGATTCTTATGTGGCCTCTTCAAAGACAAGTTGTCAGGCTTGGCAGAGAAGCCAAGGATAGAAATAGACATCGGCTGGAAGAGGCCATCACAAAAGCTTCCAACAGGGAAAGCTTTGGGGTAAGCCAGCACACTGTAATTCTTAAAAGGTATCACTCAATCATCCAGATCAAATTTATAACACAAATTATTCCACATGTAAGCTTGCATAATTGCTTCAAATATTGGAGCGGGTGAAGTACCTTTGTCTATGTCATGTATAGGTATATCCACATCACTATTTATTCTTTCAAAAATCAGTTTCTAAGGTACTCAGCTAGAGTTTGTTAATTAGAACTTATTTTCTTATAAATACGATATGTCATTTTCAATTTACCATAGGTCAGCTTCTAGCCTTGGGTACTAGAAGATGAAGGGAAGCCTCAATATGGAAAAGATATGGGATCCTCGTGCCAGCAATATTTTACCTGGAGGATCCAAATACCTGGCTCACACATCAGAAAAGATCTTCATTGATTGACAGATACATACAATCAATAAATGTATTGACACAATCTTTGAGTATCAGATCTCTGAATGGAAAAATAACTCTGAAGTAGTGGATTTAACCCAGTAGATCTCCACAGGTCATGGCATCGCTGGACAGCTGCAGAACGGACACGTGCGGGATGCATTCCAGCAGCTGTTACGGGTAACACACAGCAAGAATTACCTCCCTCCCATTTAGTCTCTGCGTGAACTCCGCATGCATCTGTCAGTGAGTAAACACATTACCTTGTATTTAGATAACTGAGCTTTTTTCTCATATAATTCCATTTTGGGTTCTTCAGGAACACGTAGGATTTCCTGGTATTCTGCTATCCACTGTGTCAGGGCTTTGCATTTATCTGAGAATTCCTTTGCTAAATGAAGACCTTTTTCCAGTGTCATGTGTTCTTTCCGGACAGTGCTGGTCAGTTCCTTCAACTGCTCCACGTGATCATGAATCTCCTTTCTTAACCTCTCTGCCTCGCCTTCCTCCAAGTATTTAACAGCCCTCTCTCCTTTCTCCCGGGCTGATTTCAGCAAACTGTGACCTTTCTCCATGTCTTTGAGCAAAACCTGAAAAAGAGAGTGAGGAGGAAGCAAATGTAACCTTATTTCTTTTCTTTTTTTTTTTTTTTTGAGATGGAGTTTCACTTTGTCACTGAGGCTGGAGTGCAGTGGCACGATCTTGGCTCATTGCAACCTCCGCCTCCTGGGTTCCAGAGATTCTCCTGCCTCAGCCTCTGAAGTAGCTGGGACTACAGGTCTGTGCCACCATGCCTGGCTAATTTTTGTATTTGTTAGTAGAGACAGGGTTTCACCATGTTGGTCAGGCTGGTCTTGAACTCCTGACCTCAAGCAATCCACCCACCTCAGCCTCCCAAAGTGCTGGAATTACAGGTGTGAGCCACTGAGCCTGGCCATTTCTTTTCCTTTTAAAGAAAGGTTTCTCAAGGTCTGTTCTTCAGTCTACCTATTTCCCTTTAAACTAAGTTGTTGATGTTCATAACCAGATTTGACCTGCCAGGAATCAGGAACCCTGGCTTCTTTACTTCGATATAGGTTCTAAAAGTCTTGATTGATATATCATTTCCAATTCAGAGAATCAAAAAAGAACTTGATGTTTCTCTCATCCCTAGCAATCTTTTTCAAAAGACCTGAGTTTAAACTCTGGACAGGCACTGGGCCATTAATTTGAGAGGTCGTTTTCTCTTAATATTGAAGTGTCACACTGGAATTCAGTTAAGACTTTCATGGGTGTCCATGTGTAAGTCATTCTGATAACAACACATCATAAATAAGTGAAAGCCGGCTTCTGGCCTTAAAGAGCCAACTTAGTATTTCAAGTAAAACGATGAGCTCAGGATCACCAGTCATAATGGTTGGGATGATCACTTGTGCTTCCAGTATCTATACAGGAGAATGGGCAGCTCGGTGAACGGAAAGGTTGGACACAAATCTGAAGTATGTGTGCCTACCTCCAACGTCTTCAATTTCTTCCCCATCATTGTTGTATCTACTTTGTCAATCTTGGTAGCCACATTCTTGAAGTTTTTATGCGTAGAGCCATACCAATCCGAATAGGAACTGAGGGATGACTCTGATTCCTCCAAACTCTGAATCTCTTCTTCCAGGAATTTTATTTGTTCCTATGAAAGAACAGAGAAAACTGAACGGTGAAGTAAAGGCCTGTGCCAGGGCCTTTGTTGATGAATATGTATCTTCACTGGATGTTCGTGAAAGGAAGGCTATTTTGGCCGGTGAAGTTTGCTGGCCTATGCTGAGCACCTGGTGACCCACTCACCAGCACTTGGAGAAGCAGGGCTTGGTATCTGGAAGTCAGCTGGGTGGCCTGGCAACCCATTCTGCTGTTCACGTGGCTTTCGTCCAGTATCTCCTGAGCTCTAGCTCCCACTTCCTCAACTTCATCTCTGTACGCAGTCACTTCTTCGTGCCACTTCTGAAATGACAAAGTATCGAAGGGAAACATTCAATCTTAGCCATTTGAATAAGACCAATATATATCTTCTTAATGGGAAATGGTTTCAGTGTATGTTTAGAAGACGTTTATTTTGAGACATAATTGTGAAAATGCCAAATGTTATCTTCATAAATATATTAAAACAATGTGATACAAACTGTACACTTGAGTTGGATAGTTTTCTGTATCTATTACACTTCCATTCAAAAATTAAAAATGAAAACAGGCCAGGTGCAGTGGCTCATGCCTGTAGTCCCAGCTACTTGGGAGGCTGAGGCAGGAGAATTGCTTGAACCCAGAAGATGGAGGTTACAGTGAGCTGAGATCACTTCACTGCACTCCAGCCTGGGTGACAGAATGAGACTCTGTCTCCAAAAAAAAATAATAAATAAATAAATAAATAAACCTGAAAACAAAGTGGCATAATTTTTTAGACCTCCTATTGTACTTAGATCAATTTTAAAATGGGTGGATAATGAAAATAAATTCCTAAGGCCCAAGCACTATTTTAGATGTGTGCACTAAAATTGCATAAAAATTAGAATAAAACTAATTCTCCAGTATCATTTCAATGAACTATATTGGAGTTATTTCATATCAGAACCATAAACTTAAATTAGTGTAACACAAACATTCATGTATCTTCACAAAACAAGGTAATAGGGTATGGAAGGAAAATATAAAATAATCACATTAAACTACATTGCATCAAAGGCTAATTTATGAAATAATTGCTGTAAGAGGAATGCTCCATTGTAATTTATTTTAACTTTCTAGGTAATCGAAAAGCTTTTGCAAAGCCTAAGCTTTGGACAAAAGATACTATATATTTTTATGGAACAAACTATGCAAGGTAACTGTAGCTTTGAGAAAGATCAGGAATCTACATGAGTTATACCTTCATCTGATGTAACTGTATCTCCTTGGTTGCTCGGTTTGACTGACGTATGGTCCTGGGACTAATTTTCTCCTCTGCTGTTTTGAGCCATTCATCTACTTGCTGAAACTTCTGCTCCATTAGCCTCAGTTTGTTCACTACGTTATTGAACTGAGTCCGGGTCTCGGACAGCTTGTGCTGGTAAACCTGCCAGTCTTGCCGGAGAGACTCTAAAGCCCGGTCCTCTGCCTGTGGGATACCTGATGGGATCACATCCTCTCTGGTGTGCAGCACTGAGTTCAACAGGGCCTGCCCCTCTGCACAGTGTACCTGTAGCTCCTGCAGAGAAAAAGGTATGGCTGTTACTCTGAATCATATTTCACACTTGCATGGGTTAGCATGTCTCGCCCAAGCCAACTGTGATTGCTTGAACTTCTCATTAGACAAAAATGATTTTATTATGCCCTATACAAAAATACGTCCCTAACAATATTTTCTTCCAAGTCAGAAAGATTCCTAAAATTTTTCCAATTAAAATAATCAACACACACACACATACACACACCCCAATATTTTTCTCAATCAACAGTTTTTGAAATTTGACTTTTTAGCTTATAGGCAAAAACACTTGTGAGTAAAGAGTTATTGTTTAAAAGAATGACCTAGGCTTATTATGGCTCATAATCTGCTTAAAGTGCCTTAAGCTTCTTGCTTTGACATTGAATAGCTCAGTGTTACATTTGTGACTGAGAAAGAAACAATGAACCCTCTTTTTGCTAAGGAGGAATCTTTTGCCAAAGCTGTACTCTAGGCACTGTGGTGGCCAAGAAAAGTTGAACCTGGAGAGTGCAGGGCACACAAACCTGGGAAATTAGTTCATCACACCTGCCCACCAGGTGCTCCCAGGTGCAAACACATTTCCTCCACCAAAGCCTAAGCCCCAAAGATTTACCCTACAAATTTAGTATAAATCAAGTTTTGAAGAGCATATGCTATTTTTTATAGGATAAAAAGAAACTTATATCCTTAAAGATGTTGGTAAAACAACATGGCACACTTATATTTCTGGTGATAAACATAAATCTATATGGTCACTTGATCTGATCACCTAAAGTAAAATAAATCATGTCAAATCCCATCAACAATGCTAAAAATATCAATATATGTAGTTAAAACATAGTATTTCCTCAATACCATACCTTAAAAACCACTTAAGATTGCTAAAATATTTTTCTTACAAAAATAACAATCTCATATGGTTTCAACTAATAGAACATTTTTCTTCAAATACGATGTCACTTCAAGCATGGTGTAATGTAAACACATATGCACATGGAAAGAGAAGAACTATAGATATACATGGTAAAATATTAATCAAATTGGCAACAAATACATAAACTTTATTCTAAAATTCTTAGACTTTTTTTCATGATAATTTTTTACAATCATTTTCCTAATTCAAAGTTGGCAAACTTTTTCTATGAAGGGCCTGATAGTAAATAACTTGGACCTTGTGGGCCATAGGTCTCTGTTGCAATGACTTAACTCTGCCATTGTAGTATGAAAAAAACCACAGATGATACATAAATAAATGGGTGTGGCTGCATTCCAATAATATTTTATTTAAAAATACAGACACTGTGGCCCTGGACAGTAGTTGACTGATTTATTAATCTTCTCAGCATCTTTTTCATACTTCATAAATAACCACTTTATCTATTATCCAAGTTAATATTCTATTAGATAAATTCTCATATATCCCAAATTTCAACTCTGTATTCTGAAGGAAAAATATAGCTCAATATTTAAATAAATATATATTTATATATAATATTACTAAAAATATAAAATATATATAACATAAATATGTGTATATAATATATTAAACATATTAAAATATATTAATATATTTAAAATGTTATATAAAAATATATAAATTATATATGTTCTATGACCCAAACTAGGCCTTCAGGTTATACAGAATAATTTCTGAATATGGTCCACACGACTGGCCAATCCCCACACCATGTACATGCTACAGAACATCAGGATTCTGAAGAAATTCTGCTTTGTGGTTGTGGCATCACAATTCTCCACCACTGCTTCCTGTCACTAGCATCTTCCTTCCTTTTTAACCTTTGTGGTGGCTCACAATAGAAAATGTAAGAATTAATGCACGGTGAAATCAGGGGGAAGTTAGGTTTGCACCACTTAAATACTGGCTTAAGCGAAATATTTTCTCTTGACCAGAGCAACAGCAACATCTGCTGGCGATGGGTAACTATTGGCTTAGTTCCTACACAAAAGCACAGGGCGCTCAGCATTTGCTTGCCAATGATGTTGGTAGTGTAGAACTAAGAAGGGTTATTTAAAGAAAATAGTCGATTTGAGTCAAATAAATTACAACAGCTAAACCTGTGGACTAGGACATCCTACTCTTTGGAGGCAGGATGGATGAGACCCATAAGTAAGCTGAGGAAATTGTGACCCTTCTAACTTTTATTATTTACTTACTTCATGAGTAGACCGTATATTTAAACAAGATTTTCTTCCATTTAATCCTTACAACTCTGTGGACGAAATTGGGTCAGAGAAGTTCTCACTTGCCTGAAGTCACCTAGTGTTGGGTTCCCCAAGGATTAGAGTCCCAACTTCCTAATCCCAATCCCATTCTCTTGACATTATACAATTTCCCAGACCTAACAGAAAAAGCCAGAAATTTTATATGTGACTGATAATCATGATGGTCCCTGGTTTTTCCACCTTGTCCAAGCTGTAGGTAAAACTTACCCAATCCTGAACCAATTCTAATCCGGGCTGATAGCACATTTGTAAGTTCCAACACATTGCTGGTGGGACATAAAGTGATCTCATTGGCCTTTCTCCATCTTCTGCTGTTTGTTTTGTACATGGTGGCCCCTTCTTGGTGAACTTCCTTGATTCCTACCTACTCCTTGAGGTAAGATTATGGGCCCTTCTTTGAGGCTACCATAAGATTCCTTACATTAGTCTGTTAATGTCCTCACCACATTCTTTATAATCATCTTGCTATGGGTTTGTGTTCCTCATCAGATTTCAAGTTCCTTGAAGGCAGAAATCGTATCTTAATCACCTTTACCTGAAGTAGCTAGCAAAGTATGTGTACTGTTTTAAGTGCCCAGTAAATACTGAATGAGTAAATAAGTATATAGGTTATGACCACTTTTTCCACCATGTCTGACTTCTCACCATGAATTATGGCCTGCTGGCCTGGGCCCAAACACTTTTTTTTTTTTTTTTTTTTTTTTGGCTTCTTTAATTCCTTCTTCTAGAATCCTGAGCCCAAACCTGTACCATCAGCAATGTGGCAAGTTTTGCTTAAAACCACATGGCTCAATACATTGCCACTAGTTTGACTTCATGTCACCTTCTAATGCTTTCTGCTGCTGTCCCCCACATCTGGTTTGATCCCTTAGGGAGAAACAGGCAGGTAGGCCAGACAACCCCATCAATTGGATCTCCAGCCATTCTTGTCAGGGCCACCCTAGCAGCTCTATGAGTTCCCCAAGTGCTAGTCCTGCCCTATCTAAATTGCTACAAAATGATGTCAACTAGCACATACTACTGAGGTCTCAGAATGTTCTTGATCAGACCTTATGGGGATTGCACTTAATGTGTATCAGCTAGCCACTGGGCTCAAGGTTTCTATTAACTTCCTATTGCTTAAAATAATAATTCCATATTCAGAATGAAGATTCCTTTGTTTTAGGATAAAGGAGGCTTTACCTGAAGATCACGCAATGTTGTCTCATGAGTGTGAGCATCACCTTCAAGAACTGAATACTGGTCGAGCTTTTCTTGTTCTTGCCCCAACCAAACTTCAAATGCCTTTAGGTCTCTCTGATACTCTTGGTGCAGGCGGACAAGTTTTTCAGACTTGGTTACGGCTTCCTATAATTAGCATTTACAATAATGAAGATAGGAACACATTACTTCATAAAGCATCAAAGTGCTGTAATTCGCTTTTGTAATTTTAGAAAAGTACAGTTATTGAGACATTGGAATATGAGTTATTTCCTAGAATCATGAATCTTCAAGATTTATGTAAAAATATAAAAATCTAATATTTCAGGAATAAATGTGTTATTAACTATTTTGTTGAATTAACTACATGATCTCTGAACACCTTATAAAATGTAACAGACAGATTAAAAAATGAATTCACTTTACTAATTTCATAAAAATTCACTTTTGCTAATGAAGAAAATTGAAATTTTTATATTGTGCCTTAAATGAGGATTTGGACTTACTGTGGATTTAATTTTCCACAGTAGAATGTGCTCTGAAAAAGCGTATTTATTTTCTTTGTAAGGACTAAGTGAAGAATGATAAATACTATCAGTGATTATTTTCCATCTTAGAAAACTCTCACGATCAGACATACTAAGGCATTTATGAGTCTTAATTATGAAGCTGTCCAGAATTTTTAAAAAATTGGTACATTTCTAGGAATTTTTAGTTGAAAATTATCTTACTTTCACAGCTTTCATAATACTAACAATATTTGAAGGTTTTGCCAGTAACACCTTTAAAATATTAAAAATTCATTTTGCTTTTGTTCTGTTTTCCCAAGCCCGTCATTCTTGAAAATAAATGAGTCTTTAAAGGAGCACAGCTCCAAATACTCCCCTTGTGGTGAATCTACAAGAAAAGTGCTTTGCCGTACCTTGGCCCTCTCTTGGATGGCTCTGTATCGTTCCTGTAGATCCTGGAGTTCTAGCTGGGTGACATAGTGTTCTGTCATGCCAGCCCCTTTGACTTCAATGGTCTCCAGCAAGCTGCTGTAACTCAGCACTTCTTCATTTAATAACTAGAGAGCATTTAAGAAAAATAAAGTGGTTACCCATGCACCATCACATCAGTGACATGCTAAAACCAAGATATTTTAACTGTACAGTTGACCAGTGACCTCCGGTTACCCATTCGTCCATCCCTCCATCTATTTATCTATTTGACACAGATATGTGTGTGAATGCATGGAGTGTGTGTGTGTGTATGTGTGTATTTTATGTCTGGTCCAGAACTTTCTCTAAGATATGAATTCCCAATTAATGACTTTATGTTTCTACTTTAACATTTCAAACTGATTATGACCAGAAATGGACCCCTGATGCTCACCCCATCCCTATTCTACCCCAGCCTCCCATGAAACCCCCTTCTCTTTCCATCTCTTCAAACAGCAAATGCCATGACCTCCCACCCAGCCGGTCAACCCAGAACATGAGAATTGTTTCAGCATCTTCTCTAGCTCTCTGTCCTCTTAAACCATTCAGAAATCCAGTTAGCTCTACCTCCTTTTATACCGTGACATCTGTCCCCACATCTCCTGCAAACTCCCCAGCGCAGGCTGCCCTCCTCTTTCACTTGGACTTTGCAGTAGTCTCCCAGGCAGATTCCTGGCCACCAGTTCTTTCCCTGTCCCTTATTTCATGCTCCACACAGCAGTCTAAGTGACATAATGTCTTGCAATTAAAAGTTGAATCATGTCACTTCTCAGCTTAAAACCTGGATTATCTTCCCAATGCTGCCAGGATCAAGAGGAAAATCCTCAGAGCAGCTGACATGGCGATGGAGGATCAGGCCCTGTCTCTTCATCAAACTCCCCTCGCAGCCCCTCCCTGCCTGCTCTCTGCCCCAACAACACCTGCCTTTCTCCTTGCAGCTCCCCATTGCAACAGGATCTTTCCCTCCACCGGGCCTGAGGACCAGCTGTTTATTCTATCTAGAATGCTGGTTCCTCAACTCCTCCCCAGGCTCATTTCTCTGCCTTAAATTCTTTAGTGCATCGACTAAATGTCTGCTGTTTCAGAGAGGCCTTTCCTGTCCCTCTCCCCTGGCCTCAAACAACTGTATGAACCTTTTCAAAATTACTTTCTCTCACACCACACCACTTTTTTTCTTCATAGTACTCAGCAGTTATAATTATTTATTTGTACATTTATTACTGAGTGAATGCATCCCCACTAATGTACGCTTGACTGTTTTTACTGCTAGAATCAGGCACAATGCCTGCATGTAGCAATTTCTCAATGAATGTTGATTGAATAGATGAAGAATCCAATTAATTAAGCAATTAATTACTGCAGGTATTTATGAAGCAGATAATTATAATTATATTAATTTACGGATGCACAAATGAGCCCCAGAAACATTAAGTACCTTGGCATAGGTCACATAAGATCATTTAGTCATTTAAATAACTGTTACTCAGCATGTGCTCTGTGTCAGACAGAGAGCCAAGTGTTGAAGATATGAAGAAAATTAAGCATCTCTATCCACTGAAGGAGAGGGACATGCAAATATGTATCCTATGAAATTGATAAAGAGCTTTGAACCAAGGGCTATGAGAGAACAGAACAATGAATCAAGCCTGAGCGGTGGTGGTGTAGCATAGCTAAAATGACTTCAAAATTCATTCAGAAAGATCAGTAGGAGGTTGCCAGGGGCAGAGACAGAGCAAGGACCTTCTGTAAAAAGGGAAGAGATTATGCAAAAACACAGAACTGTGAAGACTGTGGCATGTTCGGGAGACAGTGTGAGATTCAGCAAGGCTGGAGAGCACAAGGGAGGAGGCTGGGAGCATGAAGGAAAGGAGCATGGCAGAGGAGCTCATTTCCATTCTTACAAACCAGGCAAGGGAGATTGAGCTTATACTGTAGACAATGGGAAGCCAACACAGGACCTCAGGCTGGAAGTGAGACATTCATCTTTATAGGAGATAACAATAGATACAGGCAAGAAACAAGGTGAAAAATCAGGAGTCTGTTCCAGTTCAGGTGAAGAGGATGGATCAGTAGAACCTAGTGCCCGATGCAATGAGAAAGAAGGCACTGGGAATAATGAGGTTTCCAATGTAATATATTCAGGGTGAGGTGACACAAATGAGCAGAAATAGAGAATGTGAGAGGTTAAAGGATTTCTGTGTAGAAGATCATAAGTGCTGTTTAGGACAATGGTAAAGGGGTGAAGGAACAGGCTGTCCAATGATCATGCCCTGGAGTAAGGCTGCAGCTGTAAACCAAAGGACTGTAAAACTTCATGTTTGAATACTACCGTCAATAAGTTTTAAGAACATGCCATTATTTATTTATTTTAAAAATCTTTCCATGTAGTACTGTACTAATATAAGCATTATGACAAATGCACAAAAAATAACACAAAAGGATGTGATTAAAAAAAGAAAGACTTCCTAACGATAAGCAGGCTGAATACATTAATAGATATTTCATGGTGCTACATTTTCAATGGTTTGTATTATAAAACATGGGTCTACATGGTTTTCCTGGAAGGGAAAATTTTTACTCACTAATAAAATAACCACAAATGAAATTCCAGTTTAAGAAGGCTTTAGAAATTATACTATAAGCCCCAAACATAATTTGGTTATGTGCACAGTCCCAGCATACACGTAATCCCATTTTTGTCTGACTGTGGCATTCTAAAGAAATGCCTGTAAGAAAACAAATGGAATCTGGAATCCAGCTCTCACCTTGGCTTTTCCGAGCATACTTATTTTATCCCGCAGCTCTGCATGCTGCCTTTCTGATTCATTTAGGTTGGCTTCCATACTGTCCATCCAACCGGAGAACTGTCGAACATCATCCTGGTAACTTGTCCATTTTGAGAGAGCTCCTTCGAGTTGACTGCGAGGAATTTGAAAGGACAATAAATCCACATTGACAATCCTTAGGACTCTAAAATCTGTCATTGTGTTTGCTCCATCCACTCCAGTCAGCAAGGGGTCAAGAGAAGCTGACTTGGGAGTGAGGAGGCTACCCAGGGCTTAACGACACTGAGTCCAGGTGTGAAGGGCAGCCTCAGGAAGCAAGGGACATTTAACCCCAGGCCAATATGCAGAAACATGGAACTGGCTATCAACTCAAGAGTCAGCAGCTAGGGGGACAGCAGACACTGAGAGAGGTTCAAAGGCAAAACTGGGAGAGATCCCCTTGAGTGGGTCTTTTCTGGAGCCAAAGCCCTGGGCAGGGAGAGAAGCAATACTTAACTCTATCAAACTGAGCAGGACATTCAGAGCAGGAGAGAAGAACAAGTACAGTAACCACCTTGCGTGAGATTAAAAATCAGAAAATCACAATGAAATAAAAGGACAATATTTCCTGACTTGGTCTAAATATTAAAACTTAATTATTTCTCTTATAGATAAGTTAAGCACTTCTCTTGTCTAAACACACACATGCTTTTTTTTTTTTTTTTTTTTGAGACAGAGTCTCGCTCTGTCACTCAGGCTGGAGTGCAATGGCATTATCTCGGCTCACTGCAAGCTCCGCCTACTGGCTTCATGCCATTCTCCTGCCTCAGCCTCCCGAGTAGCTGGGACTACAGGTGCCCATCACCACGCCTGGCTCATTTTTTTGTACTTTTAGTAGAGATGAGGTTTCACTGTGTTAGCCAGGATGGTCTCGACCTCCTGACCTTGTGATTCACCCACCTCAGCCTCTCAAAGTGCTGGGATTACAGGCGTGAGCCACCGCGCCCGGCCTACACATGCTATATTTTAAATTCCATTAATCATTTCTGCCTAGTTGTACTACCAGGTTTTGGGTCCTTTTGCAGCAGAAACTATAAGTGCTCCATCCATCCACACCTCCAGATCACACCACTGCAGCACAGGGCCAACTGGACTTCTAATCGCTCCTAGATCTCTTAGCTTGAAGACATTCTCTAGGCTCTGATGTACTCTCAGTTTGAGGGCAATGTAGGCAAGAAGGGCAGGGGAGCCTCACCCTTAGGGGCAGCCCTCAACTGCTCTTCTAATTCATAGGAGTTTGTTTCCAAATACCCCAGATCCCCTGCCCTTGGATGGTATAACCGAGGCTCACACTGTATATCAGCTCCCAGCATTGCCTGACTAGATTAAGTTGCAGTTGCTCACAATGGTGGGCAAATTGCTTGATAACATACCTGATATGGTTAGGCTCTGTGTCTCCACCCAAATATCATCTTGAATTATAGTGCCCATAATCCCCACATGTCACAGGAGGGACCCAGTGGGAAGTAACTGAATCATGGGGGCGGTTCCCCCCATGCTGTTCCTGTGATAGTGAGTGAGTTCTCATCAGATCGGATGATTTTATAAGGGGCTTTTCCCCCTTTGCTCAGCACTCGTCTCTCTTACTGCCACGTGAAGAAGGACGTGTTTGCTTCCCCTTCCGCCATGACTGTAAGTTTCCTGAGGCCTCCCCAGCCATGCGGAACTGTGAGTCAATTAAACCTCTTTCCTTTATAAATTACCCAATCTCAGGAATGTCTTCATAGCAGCGAGAGAACAGGCTAATACAACACCCTTTTTTACTGCCCTCCCCCTGCCTGCTATTTCTTTCCTACTCCTCTATTTGTATTTCTTGGGTTTACCTCCCATGTCCACTACTTGGTTTTAATACCTATATTTTTACATTATGAATCTTTTTTTTGTATTTTTATGTTAGCAACAACAACAAAGAGAAACATGCATTTTTAGTTATATTAACATGTAAGCACAGTATTCAGGTCAATCTAAATGTGAGATTACATCTGCCAGTTTCTTTTGTTCTAATAAGAGAAAAGAAATAAAAAGAAAGAGGAATCGAAGGAAAAGGGAGGAAGGAAGGAAGGAAAGAAGGATGGAAGAAAGGAAAGAAGGTAAGGAGGGAGGGAGGGAGGAAGGAGAGAGGGAAGGGAAGGGAAGGGAAGGGAGGGGAGGGGAGGGAGGGGAGGGGAGGGGAGGGGAGGGGAGGGAAGGGAAGGGAGCCACAGAAATGGTCTGTTCAGTAGTATTATATTGATTTTTTAGTAGTAGCTTCCCCAGTGCTTGGCCGTAGTTTCCCTCACCTTTTACAACGAATCCCTGCAGACAAAAGGGATGCCCACATATCCTTCACACTCTGCAGCTGCTGTTGAATCGTGGGAATGCCTTCTGGAGAGGTATTCTGAAGGACAGATTCTCCCCTGGTTACTATCATTTTCATCTGAATCTCTTTTTCCTGTTTGACTGATAATAGAGCCTGTGAAAACAAATACAGAAGTCCTTTGTCATTTGTATGTTTAACATTTCTGGCTTTAAATATTGCAGAGCTCCTAAAGATCACAGAATAATATGCAATTGTATCCAGCCCTGGAGCTCCCAGTCGGCTGAGATGGAGGGTGGGGAAGTGGCTTGCTGGTGAGTACCAGTCACCAGTTACCCGCGAGTTTTTGCTAAGTGGCCTTGGTGTTGAAGGTCTCCAGTCTTCTCTGAATAATCCCTTCCTTCCAATGAAGTTTTACTTTACTGGTTTTAACAAGGGAAAAATATAGTACAGTAGAATTCATGATTTCTCAAAGGTTATAGGATGAAGAGTTTATAAATGTTATGGTCTCTACAACAAAAAAGCCTATAGAAATTGATTATACATTTCATGTTCTTCATAAGCACTATTCTTTTTTTTTTTTTTGAGATGGAGTCCCGCTCTGTCGCCCAGGCTGGAGCGCAGTGGCCAGATCTCAGCTCACTGCAAGCTCCGCCTCCCGGGTTCATGCCATTCTCCTGCCTCAGCCTCCGGAGTAGCTGGGACTACAGGCGCCCGCCACCTTGCCCGGCTAGTTTTTTGTATTTTTTAGTAGAGACGGGGTTTCACCGTGTTAGCCAGGATGGTCTCGATCTCCTGACCTCGTGATCCGCCCGTCTTGGCCTGCCAAAGTGCTGGGATTACAGGCTTGAGCCACCGCAAGCACTATTCTTTTTCTATGTGAGAAGGAAGTTTTTTCTTTTGTTTTTTTAGAGACAGAGTCTATCTTTCTCTCCCAGGCCTCAGTGCAGTGGTGTAATCATAATTCACCACAGCCTCGAACCCCTGGGATCAAGTGATCCTTCCACCTCAGCCTCCCTGGTAGCTGGGACTATACGCACATGCCACCATGCCCAGCTAATTTAAATGTTTTTTTTGTGTGTGAAGATGAGGTCTCAGTATGATGCCCAGCCTGCTGTTGAACTCCTGAGCTCAAGCAGTTCTCCCACTTCAGCCTCCCAAAGTGCTGGGATTATAAGTGTGAGCCACTGCGCCCAGCCAGAAGGAAGTTTAAATTCCAAGTTATAAAACTGATAATGTCACCTAAAAGACAAAGCTTCATCTCTCTTTAAAACGTGGTTCTTGACAACTTCCAGAAACCTCAGCTTCAGCCACCCATTGCCACCAGTTTCTGCTGTGGCAATGAGCAACTGGTAGCAATTTCTCACACACTAAGCTGTTCTTTCCTCTGGCTTTTCCTCACACTTTTCCACCCTCTGCCACCATTCCCAAGTCTCCACCAGGTTATCTTTGCCAAAATAATTCCCCTATCATTCTTAAAAACTCGGTTTTGGCTGGCTCACATCTGTAATCCCAGCACTCTGGAAGGCCGAGGTGGGCAGATCATCTGAGGTCAGGAGTTCGAGACCAGACTGACCAACATGGAGAAACTCTGTCTCTAATAAAAATGCAAAATTAGCCGGGCGTGGTGGTGCATGCCTGTAATCCCAGCTACTCAGGAGGCTGAGGCAGGAGAATCGCTTGAACCCAGGAGGCAGAGGTTTTGGTCAGCTGAGATCACACCATTGCACTCCAGCCTGGGCAACAAGAGCAAAACTCCATCTAAAACAAAACAAAACGAAAACCAAAAACAAAACCAAAATTTGGTTTATGGCAGGGTGCAGTGGCTCACACCTGTAATCCCAGTACTTTGGGAGGCCAAGGCAGGAGGATTGCTTAAGTTCAGGAGTTCAAGACCAGCCTAGGCAAGAAGGCAAGACTCTGTCTTAATTTTACTTAAAAAAAAATCCCCACATAACTCGGTTTACCTATCACACTTCCTTTTTTTTTTTTTTTTTTTTGACACAGAGTCTCACTCTGTCGCCCAGGCTGGAGTGCAGCGGCACAATCTAGGATCTCCGCTCACTGCACGCTCCACCTCCTAGGTTCAAACCATTCTCCTGCCTCAGCCTCCCGAGTATGTAGGACTACAGGTACCTGCCACAATGCCCGGCTAATTTTTTGTATTTTTAGTAGAGACAGAGTTTCACTGTTGTTAGCCAGGATGGTCTCAATCTCGTGACCTCGTGATTTGCTCTCCTCAGCCTCCCAAAGTGCTGGGAATACAGGCGTGAGCCACCGTGCCCAGCAACCTATCACACTTCCTAAGAAACCTGTCCCAACTTTCAACCCCATCCCTCCTGCACGGTTCCACTCCTGTGTGTGTCTATAACACCATAAGCACATCTGCATCTGTGGTTATTGTCTTCTGTATTTCGACCTCCTCCAACCTCAGACAGTAAAATCCTTGAGGAAAAAGACTACGTTATTCACCTTTGATTCCCTGGAGTCAAGATGGAGTGCCAGTCTCCTAGAAGGCACCCAGTATACAAATGAATGCAGATTCATTGTTTTCATCGCAAATGCAAAATTGAACTTATATCTTGGGACGGGAGGAGAATTGGCTAAATACAGGAAGACAAAAGTTGAAAAAGATGGAAAATGTTTTGCCCTATAAAATGTTTCCTCAAAATATTTTCCCATAATAAATATGTCTGTGATCTAATTTAAAACTAGCCTCTTAACAAGTGATCACACAAGTAATCACATTTGGGCTTTATCATTTTTTGGAAAACATCTGGGGTCAGATGATTCAGGAATTCTCTGGCATGTCCACCCAAGGCAGACAGGGTTACACTCACAAAGCATCTGAGATTGCTCAAGGAGAGAATGCGCCATCATCACTCCAGGTGGATGGAGACGGGAAATTTTGAGAAAAACAAACAAATTCTGTAGGTTGGAGATATTTCTATCTAAAGATGCACACCTCAAGCTTGAGCGTCCTGCTGTCTAGCACACTTTTGTCGGACGTCGGGTGGCAATACGAATCCAGCATGTGAATCGCATCTGTCATCCAGTCTTGTAATTCTTTAATCCCGAGAGAGAACTGATTGTGTTCTGCAACGATTCTATCCAGCCTTGACACTTTCTCCTGGAAATGACAGAAACATTTTTCGAGCTGTCCATCCCGCAGAGACAAATTGTAAAGCTAACAGTTTGTTTGAAACAATGGCAATCAGTCATGGCTTCATACGCTGCCAGATACGAGGCAAGTCTGGCCTAATTCTATGAGATATGTCAAAGATCTTTCTAAATCATAAAACTGTTAGAAAAACTGGCTCAAAAGCAAGAAAAAGTTACAATTATATGCCTCTCCAATTCTTTATGACCATCATGATTATTTTAAATCAGTAAAATTTCTCCCTAATGCCTTGTCTGGGAGACTGGTCAAAGTAGTTTCTACCTTTCACATATTCCATTGGGCTCATCTGACACTACAACCCACATGACCTACATTGTAGCCAGGGTTCTAAAAAAAATAATCTGAGATTTTTGTAATATCTCTAAATTTTAAAACTTGGGACTGTCCGTGTGGTTTTGCATATTAATTATAGGTCAATCTAACACAGTGAAGACTTTACAAGAATAATCTACAGCTCTCAAAACATTCATATATCGATTACTTTTGGTATCTAAGTAAATACAAAGGAATTGAAAGAGGTTCTTCATTCATTCTAAGATGATTCATTCCTTATCTTAACTTAGATATGTGCCAGATTTTATAAAGACAACAAAAGTAACATTCATAGAATAAACATGGGTGTAAACATAGACTATTTACTTCCAGATCTAAGCTAGTGTGACTGCCTCAGTGATGTGTATTGAAGACCCAAATCAACAGACCCTGTAAGTCCACACTTACAGAACAGATGAGGCCAAATTAAAGATCAAATTATACCGGGGTCCCTATATTCTAACACCTGAAATTTCAAAATCTAGGAAACAAAGGTTGTAAGCCACATAAAGCTCAAGATAGGCCTGCACCACACAGTTCAAAATGGGTCTATGTTATACTGGCTGAATGTTCTAAATGAGGTTGTAGTAGGATTCCATTTGTTTTCTTCTAAGCTATTTGAAAAGAGATTTAATCAGTTGTCTGAACCATTGCCAATTTTGAGCTCTGCTCTAGAATCTGAACTGAAACTCTCAATCAACACATCCTTGACTACTATATAATTAATGCACAGATTCAGATGAATTTTTTAAATATACCACTATATATACTTTAATAAAATTTAAACTGTTTAGAATTCATGTTTTTCTAAAGCAATTTAATCTGGGCTTCTTTAGAACAAAGGCTCTGAGCTTTGCTGTATGTTTATGATTTGAATCTTCCAAATCGGAGCTCTGGGGAACATATCATTTCAGTATTAAAAGGAATATCTTAAGCAATAAGGAAGACTGGAAGTCCTTTCAATTTCTGAAACCTGTTTCGGCCTTTTCAGAGAGCCACATCAAGCTGATGCAACAACAATGATGAACTTAGATTGCAAGGCGAGGGAAACAACACACACGCCCCTTACTGCTGACCTGGAGACCCACACTGTCGGCAGGTCAGGTCGCAGTGCACACCCCGCAGAACCTGCTGCAACTCCAGTTTTGCGACATCAGTATCACACTCACACACAGCACGTGCCAGGCGTTACCTTTGTTAAATTGCTTAGCGCTAGATACTGAGAAGATAGCTGCGACACTCTGTGCCTAAAGCTCTTGCTGGCAGCTTGTCCTTCCCACAGCTGCTGAGCTTTCTCTTTTAGCCTGTTGAGCTGAGGCTCGTAGCAGTGTATTTCCTCAAGGACAGACTGAAAAGCACAAGCAAGTTACTATTCAGAGGCTGTGGAAAAGCACATCGCGTACGAAGCTTTGGCCCGGAGAACATGGAAATCAACACTGGCAGGCCGTCCATGTACTCTGGATGCTTTATTATCGCCAATCTACACACCGTGGAGCACAAATCATGGAAGGAGACAAATCATACTTCCAAGGAAAGTCAGAAAACATAAAATCCGCCAGCAATGGGGAAAGAACACACTACATCTCACGGCGGCACAGTCTAACTCAAGGGTGCTGAGCATGCATCTGTAGAGTCGACAGAGGACGGGACAAAGACACGGTCAGATGGGGATCTGGGGAGGCGGGTTCATCACCTGGAGCTTCTGCTGCTCTCTCCTCTTTGCCGGCAGATCATAGAGGCGATTGCTGCTTTCATGGACCATCTTCTCAGTTTTACTCAGCCAGTCCTGGATAGGCTCAGCGCTTACTTCAAAGTCTTTCATTTGGATCTTTAGATTCTGCAAGGTTTTAGATAGTGTCCAGGACAAGAAAATATTTTAAAGGCAAGTCCAAGGTCCTTCACTTGGCATTCAAAGTCCACCCAGGCTGGGCGCAGTGGCTCACGCCTGTAATCCCAGCACTTTGGGTGGCCGAGGTGGGCAGATAGCTTGAGCTCAGGAGTTCAAGACCAGCCTGGGCAACATGATGTGACCCCGTCTCTACTAAAATACAGAAAATTAGCCAGCTGTGCTGGCAGGAGCCTGTAATCTCAGTTACTCAGGAGGCCCAGGCAGGAGAATTGCTTGAACCCAGGATGTGGAGCTTGTAGTGAGCTGAGATTGTGCCACTCTACTCCAGCCTGGGTGACAGAGGGCGACTCTGTCTCAAAAAAATCCACAAAAAAACAAAGTCTGCCCCAAAGTCTGAAACATTCCATCTTTTACCTTGGCACAAATATATTTTTTGAACATCCTTTAAGAACTTTTTAGGGTTCTCCTTTGGAAAATGTAATTTTTACCCCCTAACATTCCAGCCCACTTCTGAGATCACACCCATTTCTCAACTTCTAGAGCATTTGTTGTCTATACCATGCCTATATACTTCATCATAGACTAGGTTGGATTGTGAATTTTCATCTGATGCAGACATGCCTTGTCTCCAAAACTAGACTGCAAGCTCCATGAGGGGAGGGCCCGGGTCTGACACTTCCTGAGACACACCATAGTACCTTACAGGAACGTAAAGAAACATTAGTCAACATTTGGTTGATTTTCATTAATGGGGGTACAAGAAGTAGCATATTCGTGTAGTTTACATGCTTATGTTGTTAATAAATAATTTATTCTGATTTATAAAGTGATAAGAAATACTAAATAATGTTATGTGCTTATCACATAAGAATATCATAAATACTTTCACAGTTACTATATAGTACCCTAGGTGTAAAATGTGTTTGATAAAGTTTTATATGGTACTGCTTAACTTTAGCAAAGGTGTCTGCATCTACTGTGTCTTACTTATAAAAGTGGTAGGTGGATGTGAATGTGAATTTGTTATTTATGTTACACTGTGAGTCAACTAAAGGCTATAAAAACAACCAGTACTTTAGGTAGTTTTGTCCAAGAGGGAATACATAAAGGTTAGCTGAAAAATCTAAGTGGCTAGGGCTAATGACGCTTATGAGAGAATAGCTGAAGGTTCCACCTGTATCTGGTCTGGGATGTCTACAGTATGGGGAAAATCACATCTGCCTTACTCACCTCTGAGGGAGATGGGTTAGCTGTAAGAATCCTTTGAAAAGTTAGTATCTCACAAATGTAAAATACCAAAATAACTTCTGGAGTATTCTACTAAAATTTAGGTTGCATGAAGGCAGGGACTTGGTTCTGTTTTATTCTCTGCTATAGCCCCAGAGCCTAGACTAGTCCTTCACAAACAGAAGATGCTCAACAGATATTTGTGGAATAATTAAATTCATAAATTCAAGGTGTTTCCATCTTCCTGCTACTGGAGTCTCATGGGGCCACTTGATACGGTTTGGCTGTGTCCCCACTCAAATCTCATCTTGAATTGCAGTTCCCATAATCCCCATGTGTCTTGGGAGGGAACCGATGGGAGGTAATTGAATCATGGGGTGGTGACCCCCATGCTGCTGTTCTCATGATAGTGAGTTCTCACGAGATCTGACGGTTTTATAATGGGCTTTTCCTGCTTTTGCTCATACTTCTACTTCCTGCCACCATTTGCTTCCCCTTCTGCCATGATTGTAAGTTTCCTGAGGCCTCCCCAACCCTGCAGAATTGTGAGTCGATTAAACCTCTCTCCTTTATAAATTACCCAGTCCTGGGTATGTCCTCAGAGCATTGTGAGAATGAACTAATATGCCACAAAACAGGGCAAATGGGGGACCATGATCAGAAATTTAGGTTTTAAAAGAAAGGAGATGAGAGGGGAGGCGAAGGGGATGGGAGGAGAGAGGAGGGGTGAGGAAGGGGGAGAGGGAGGAATAAGGAGACAGGAAGGGGAGATGAGGTGAAGGGGAGGAGAGGGGAGGGGAAGGCAGAGAAGGGAAAGGAAAGGACAGGACAGGACAGGACAGGAAAGGCAAGGCAAGGCAAGGAAAGGAAAGGAAAGGAAGAGAAAGGAAAGGAAAGGAAAGGAAGAGAAAGGAAGGGAAAAAGGAAAGGAAAGAATCAAAACAGATAGACAGATACCTACTCTGAGGGGAACAGCAGATTAAGAAAACAGGCAATTCATGACCCACTCACCCACTCTTGGGCATCTCTTGAACTAGATAACCTTGTAATCAATGCTAAATATGCTACACTCAACAGCTGATGCCCCCCAGGTCAGACCACATAGCATTAATAATTCCTGAAGGATTAAGGAAACATTTCTAGGCACAATGGTTATCACTCTGTTAAATGGAGGGTGCTGGCCATGAAAAAACAGTCACCATTACAAAAGAGAGATCAATGGTCTTGGATCAGGAAAGAATTGAGGAAATACACATTTTCTCCTACTGAATATTATTTCTCTATCATTATCTTTTTCCAACCTTCATCAATAATGATCATAAGCAAATGAAGGATCTATTCTGCCAAAAAGTGTTTTAAAAGGAAAAGATACCCTCTATGTCTCTAAATTTTCCTCTGAAAGAAGAGTCGATACATAAAATAGATAATCTCAGAAGAAAAAAAATAATTATATTGCGGCAGTAAATATTTAATGGTTATAATAGATTCATCTTCTATTGTGTCTGGAAAAAATAAAATTATATAAACATTGTTTCTGCATACTTAATGCCTAAAAACCTACTACCTGGTATTTGCATTAGTTATAATATACACACTCATCTGTAACATTTTGTGGCTTATATAGATATTCCTGTTTATTCTCCTAGACCACCTTCCAGAATTGAGGCAGTTCACATGAAAGGCTAAGTGTTCTGCTGAAATGTAAAACTGACTGTCCCTGCTGGGAGATTGCAAGGGCAGGTCAGTGACAAGAGACCCTAACATGCAAGAAGCTACTTAATTCTTCAGGGAGGCTCCCACTTCTAGCATTGGGCTATATCTTACTGTTAGCCCTTTGTCCTCTTACATTCAGAGACGGAGTGACCAAAATCATTGACAAGGGGACTTTGATATACAGAAACTGTGGTTTCACTAACAACAGCAATAACAAATAACACATAATATTTCCATGTGGATGGCTATATATACCTCCAAAGCAGATTCTTTTTGGTGGAGATTTGAATGAAAATTTTTCCAATCTTCTTTTGCACCTGAAACTTTGGCCTGGATCCCTTTCGCTTTCTCTTTGGTCAGCAGGGTACTCAGAAGTTCCCCTTTGGACAGCATCACGTTTAGCTTGTGCTGACCATTTTCACTTTCTGACAAAAACTCCTACAAAAGAAAATATAGAATTAGGCATAATAAAAATGTTCTGTGTTGTTTCTATTATTTCTTTTCTTTCTTTCTTTTTCTTTTCTTCTTTTTTTTTTTTTTTTTTTTTTTGAGATAGAGTTTCGCTCTGTCACCCAGGCTGGAGTGCAGTGGTGTGATCTCGGCTCACTGCAGCCTCTGCCTTCTGGGTTCAAGCAATTCTCCTGCCTCAGCCTCCTGAGTAGCTGGGACTACAGGTGCATGCTACCGCACCCAGATAATTTTTTTGTATTTTTAGTAGAGATGGGGTTTCACCATGTTGGCCAGGATGGTCTTGATCTCCTGACCTCCTGATCCACCTGCCTCAGTGTCCCGAAGTGCTGGGATTACAGGCATGAGCCACCATGCCCGCCCTCTATTATTTCTTAATAAAGTCAAAGAAAAGGAAATAAACTCTTTTTATTGTATATGTTAAATGACCCAGGTCATCCTTTAATAGTCAAATTGCAAACTACTTTATCTACTAAATTCTGACTTGTCTCAAAAAAGTGGTGAGCTATCTCATAAAATATTAAAAATTTGATAAAAATAAACAGGAGAAGAAATGAAGACCAAGGGAAAATAAGAGTTGTAAAATAGAATAAACTCTGGCTAAGACTCGTTTACAAAACAAATGCTTTGTAGTTCCATATAGTTGGTGGAGCTGGATTATGATTTTGGCTCTGAGGATCCTAGCTGCCAAAGTAAAAGAGTAAACACAACCAGGGACAAGACTCACAGAGCCCACAGGATAAAAACACACCATCTACTCAGCAGAAGCACAATTCTCTCTAGGAAAAGACAGGAGATGAATTTCCGTGGGGAATCTTATTAAAATAAATGCTATTAAATGGAGCAGATTACATTATTAGTAGTGGCTTACAAAAAAACAACAAGAGAGAGTTTCATAGGGTTGTCCTTATGAGGACAAAGTGTAGTTTAATAAAGTGTAGCTACGATACGTACTTTTCCCTTCATGTGGCTAGATCTCAAAGAATAGTCTTCTTCTAGAAAAAATGGGTAGATTCTGTATTCTACAGTTAATTCTCAATAATATTTTCAAGTGCTAAAGAAGAAATTGAAAGCACAAGCTCAAAGTTATTTATTCTGACAAGAAACAGAAGCACAGATATTCTGTTGTAGATTTTGATTAAAGAAACTCTGCCAGGACGTGTGTCTTAACGGATGGCCACCCCTGTCCATGGAGGCATGCTGTGGTGGGAGGGTCAGAGAAAACGCCAAAGGCTGTCCTCTAAAATAGTACTAGCCATGTGCGGTGGCTCACGCTTGTAATCCCAGAGCTTTGGGAGGCCGAGGCGGGCAGATCAGCTGAGCCCAGGAGTTCGAGACCAGCCTGAGCAACACGCTGAAACCCTGTCTCTACCAAAAATACAAAAGTTAGCTGGGCGTGTTGACGCATGTCTGTAATCCCAGCTCCTCAGGAGGCTGAGGCAGGAGGATTGCTTGAACACGGGAGGCAGAGGTTGCAGTGAACCAAGATAGGGCCACTGGACTCTGGCCTGGGTGACAGAGTGAAAACTTTTCTCAAAAAAGAAAAGAAAAGAAAAGAAAAATAATATTGTGTTTCTCCAACACAGAAAAATAGGTGATTGAGGTTCTGCAGTTCTACCCCCAAGCCTGAAACAAAACAGGAAGAATTTTACTATTTATTTTATTTATTTATTTATTTATCTATTTTTTAAGATAGTCTCGCTCTATAGCTCAGTCTGGAGTGTGGTGGCGCGATCTTGGCTCATTGGAATCTCCGTCTCCTGGGTTTAGGCAATTCTCCTGTCTCAGCCTCCCATGTAGATAGGATTATGGGCGCCCACCACCATACTTGGCTATTTTTCATATTTTATTAGTAGAGACAGGGTTTCTCCATGTTGGCCAGGCTGGTCTCAAACTCCTGATCTCAAGTGATCCGCCCACCCCAGCTTCCCAAAGTCCTGGGATTACAGGTGTGAGCCGCTGCACCTGACTGGGAAGAATTTTAAATGGAGCAAATTTTCAAAGGCAGAGTTGTCCTGTTATATTAAGTTATTAACTAAGAATTTTAAAAGGTGAACTAGATATGAACAATACTGTTTCAGAGCCTGCTCCTACTAGAGACACTTCAAGAACAAGTGCTTACACAGTGTTCTACATACCTGCGCCATCTGAAAGAAACTCAAACTTCATAACTCAGAACTGCTGCTACGTGAAATGAGCGGACATACAAGTACAAAAGGCAATTTCAACAACTGTGCCTCAAAAATGCTATTGAATGAATTAAGGTGGTATGTGAATTGGCACCATGAAGTTACAGTTAGGTAAAGAAAAGACTAGCAAAATAAACCCGAATGAACAAACATAAAATAGACCCACAGCTCTGGCTATCTTAACACACCAGCTTTGTGACCTCACTGACGCTTTTACCCTATTGTACACTGGCAATAATAAATTTACATACCTGAAATGGTTGTTGTGAAAAGTAAATGAGAAAATCCACTTAGAGTGCTCAGGAACAATGCTTATCACATAGAAAAAACATTTTATTATTTCCTAGATCACTATTAATATGTAAAAATAGTGTGCATTTATATAAATGAATTGGTTCCTCTTCATATACAGAATCAATTGTTTTAAGTGGGGATTTATTTGAAATTTGAATTTCTTAGGCAAAACTTTTATATGCGATGCTCTTCTGAAAAGATCTAGAGAAGCGGTCCCCAACCTTTTTGGCACCAGGGAGTGGCTTCATGGAAGACAATTTTTCCACAGACGGGGTGGGTCGGGGGGATGGTTTCGGGATGAAACTGTTCTACCTCAGATCATCAGGCATTGGTTAGATTCTTACAAGGAGCATATAGCCTAGTTCCTTTGTGTGCACAGTTCACAATGGGGTTCACGCTCCTATGAGAACCTAATGCTGCCACTGATCTGACAGGAGGCGGAGCTCAGGCAGTCATGTTCATTGGCCTGCTGCTCACCTCCTGCTGTGCGGTCTGGTTCCTAACAGGCCAGGGACCCGTACCAGTCTGCAGCCCACGAGTTGGGGACCCTTGATTTGGAAGTAACTTTAATTCACATCAACCCCACTTCTAGAATTAATTGATAACACCCTTACCTGTATTTTCTGAAGACTAGTTGAAACTTCACTAATATTTTGAGGTATATCAAAGCACTTGGCGGTAGTGATTTTTGCATTAACCAACCACTGCTGAAAATCCCTGAAGGCTTTTCGAAATCTTTGCTGTAAAATCTGTTCTTTATTCTGGCAGCCCTTGGATGCTTGCAAACAAAGACTGAAAGGGTGATGCAAAAATTCAACGGCAGGAAAAAGTGATAAAGTTGATGAAAATCATGTTTGATAGAATCAGCAGTTCTTAGAATGTGCACTTACCTCATTTAGTAATATATTTAATGCTGAATTAATATTATTTTGAAATTACAACTTAAAATAAACCTCTAGCTTCTAATTTGTATAAAAATATCTTGAACTCCAATAAGGTTCATGCTCACCAATTATACTCTTTAATCAAGCCAGAAACTTTTCCACTGTAGGTACTCAGGTCTCTGGAAAATCGACAAAGTTCATTCAGCTGAGACTTGAGATCCTCTGTTCTAGGCTCCGCTTTTTGCAAAGCATCCAGTATCTCCTGTTCAGAAATAATGAGACAAGAGAAGCAAGCACTTACATTGGGTGATCTCCATATCTTCATACTATACATGCATCAATCATATTATAGGTGACAGAGGAACCAACATAGCAGATTCAATGAAGAAACGAGGCCTCTTTTCAGGATTTCTCTGACAAATAATAGCACCCGGCTCATTTGTCCCTTTTTTCTTGCCATAGATAGACACTCTAGTATCAAATATTGCAAAGTAGTTAAGTGATTAAGTGGTCAAATGACTTAAAAATAAGACAAGAAAAAGAAAAGAGAAAATAGCCTACATTGTTTACAAATAGTCTGACTAGGCCATCAGGAGATATGTATATTTTTTAAAGGTGAAAAGAAATCATTTTAAAGAAAAGCAACACTTATTTTGGATTAAATATGTATATTGAGGGCCAGGTGTAGTGGCTCATGCCTGTAATTCCAGCACTTTGGGAGGCCAAGGTGGTTGGATCACCTGAGGTCAGGAGTTCAAGACCAGCCTGACCAACATGGTAAATCCCATCTCTACTGAAAGTACAAAAATTAGCCAGACGTGGTGGTGGGCGCCTGTAATCCCAGCTACTTGGGAGGCTGAGGCAGGAGAACCACTAGAACCCGGGAGATGGAGGTTGCAGTGAGCCGAGATTGTGCCATTGCACTCCAGCCTGGGGGACAGAATGAAACTCCATCTCAAAGAAAAAAAATATATATATATATGTGTGTGTGTGTGTGTGTATATATATATATATATATACACACACAAAATTGAATCCTGTTTCAATAGATTTTATGTAGTATATACAGCTTTTACATTAAAAATTTCTCATAATCCATGAGTCTGGTTTAAATAGTAATTCATTTATTTCATAGTTTCGTTCATAAAGTCATCAAGTATTTGCTAAATGTCTACTATGTGCCAAGCATTTTGCTGGATTCTGGGACCCTTCGTCTCCCCACGAATAAAGGTAATATTCTTGTTCTTGAAGAACTCACTATTTAATAGATGAGGGAGACAGGTGAATAGCTGCAGTACTGTGTACACCCAATCCAAAATAAAGCCTTAGGACTTGAAAAGTACACCTCTGAAATCGAGGCCATGGTCAGCTGAGTTACACAAGGTGCTCTGCAATCAGAGTGTTCCTCTCATAGGGTTGTCACAAGGAGCAAATGAAATCATGAATGTCAAATACTTAGCACAGTTCCTAGCACACTAAGTGTCTAATTCATAAAATCAGCAGGAGAATGACTCCCAAATATGTAAACACTGTGTGGATAACGGTAGCACTGAAGCGAAAACCAAAATAAATTGAGGGGGAGGGGCAAAAAGATGAGTAACTACTCAAACAGCTGTTGCTATGACCATTATTGTATGAGATATTTGTCAAGAGATGGCCCAGATTTGTAGAGAAACCACATCCCTCAACAAACCAGCCCTGTGCTTCATTCCTCGTCCTGGTAAATGGCACCACTGTCCCCCGCTGATGTCAATCAGAAGATCAAGCATCATCCTGGCCTCTCCCTTTGTTTTCCTTCTTGCTCCATGCAAGAGATACCCAGGCTAGCTTATTCTGTGTCTCAGCTTCTTTCATCACTCCCCTCTTTGCCTCTGCACATTGACTTTCACAGACCCACTTACATATTCATTATTTCTTTCTGGGGTGGCACTACATCCTCCTAATCTGATACCTCCTCTCTAGGTTCCTCTCCTGTGTTTTCTGACTCCTCAATGATCCTGCATCTTGATGTTGTTCCTTTACCTCACCTGTCAGGTCACATTTTAATTATACCTCAAGACTCAGCTCAAAGAACAACTCCTTTAAGTACCCCCTACCCTCCTTCCCACCTCTTCGGGCTTCTCAGCTGAGGATACACAGGAAACTTGAGGACATCCATCACAAGGAGTATCCCCATCGCATACTTGTGTATCTCCCCACCTAGACTGTGATTATGAGAGCAGGAATGACGTTCTCTTGGTTTGTCAATTCTCTTCTTTTTTTTTTTTTTGAGATGAAGTGTTGCTCTGCTGTCCAGGCTGGAGTGCAGTGCCACGATCTCGGCTCACTGCAAGCTCCGCCTCCTGGGTTCACGCCATTCTCTTGCCTCAGCCTCCCGAGTAGCTGGGACTACAGGCGCCCGCCACCACATTCGGCCAATTTTTTTTTTTTTTTTTTTTGCATTTTTGGTAGAGATGGGGTTTCACTGTGTTAGCCAGGATGGTCTCGATCTCCTGACCTCGTGATCTGCCCACCTCGGCCTCCCAAAGTGCTAGGATTACAGGCATGAGCCACCGCACCCAGCTGGTTTGTCGATTCTTTATTTAACTCGGTGTGTAGGCTGGAGGAGTCTAAGATATCTTTATTTACAAAAATTCATAAACAACTAAACAATTTCTCTCTGAAATTCTAAACACTAAACTAGGGCCAACTATTTTACACCGTATTGAACCTTTTACTTAAGACAGAACATTGTAAGAACTAAAGAAACTTAGCATTCAACAAAAACATAAAAATACTAGAGATTCAAGTCAGTTACTTAAAAATGGGATGACATTAAAAGTGAAAAGTTTTTGACCAAAACAGTACATTTAAAACATTTCTATAACTTCATCCTAAATTAAAGTATGTCAGTAGAGTCTTTCATTATATAAATATCAGCTATATATATTTCTGATTCTGTTAAGTCTTAGAATGCATTTTTTTCACCTTATACGGCTTAAGAAAATTATTTCCAACACTAATGTCCCAATGGATATTAAGATAAACGAGTTTTGCAAACACAGTAAATAGAATTATTTTTGCAATATTATATTCTATAGTTTATATGTCATCTGTTTTTGTGTTTTAAAGAATTTCTTGAGTATTGTCATCTAATTGCATAAAATAAACACTTGTAATTCTTACTGTGATCAACAAAGACAAGTCCTCCCTAAAAGCAAAACGATGCTCTAAGAACCCTAGCATATCTACTGTTTTGTAAACATTTTCTTACATATTCATTGTGATAGAAATATCTCCACTTTTAGATAAAATGCCATTATTAGAAATAAAAGAAAATATGAATACTGAGAAGCAATGTAGTATTTTCATCGAAAGCACTGACCCTGAGGTCAAATCTGGAAGCAGACATACACAGGGGCTGTCATTTTTTAATTGTTTAATACAACTGAAAACCCATATTTGCTACTGCATTCTCCTGTGTATTTTTATAGGCCTCAACTATTACTTTCACTAATAATATCAACGTAAAAAATAACAATAACAGAATAGTAATGTAATCTAGGCACAACCAAATCTTCCCTTTTTAAAAAAATTTCACTCATATTACTGGGATGGAAAGAAAGGGAAAGAAAAAGGAATCAAAATAGTGTAACTGATTTTTTCATATTATACCATGTAGAGCAATGATCAACTTCGTCCCTGGGTGACAGAACTGATTTCTATGGTTTATTCTGGCACATAAATCCAAAAGACGGGAAATGCAACAGAATAACAAAAGCAAACCCCCAAACCTAGAAACACTGTAAATAAAGTAGAATAAAGAGGTAGAAGGCTTTATTTTACGGCATGCTGCATTTGTTTCAAATACTTGATTTAAAACCAGACACTGCTGGAAATACTACATGACTTTCTTACTGGCAGGAGCTATTTTGAAATGATTGTAATATAAATAGGAGCAGAGAAGTTTACTAAACTTCCTTTTAAGGACATCCATGAATCAGGGCATTATAAAACTGGAAGTATTGAAAAGGCTTTCAAAGATACCGTTTAACAGTGAAAGAAAGGATGAGGAGGTTAAGCTTTTGCTCATTCTTCAGTCTCCCTCGTAGGCTTCCCTTTCTCACACTCTAAAGAAGCTGCCATTAGCTCTAAAAAAAAAAAAAAAAAAGTCCCGGGAAGGTGACCAGGGAGTGTGACGTAGAGTTCTGTTAACGGGCTAATTCAAGAACAGATGTCAAAATCACACAGAGGAGAGCTAATCGGAGCAAAAACTATTCATTATGTTTTAGGAGATTACCAAATGAGTCCTTTAAGGCTATAAATTCAATCATTTAGTTGTATGAAATAGTTAACTGGCAAGAAAACAGCTATGACTCTCTGTCTATTTATGCCCCTGCCCACAGGCCATTTTTCAGACTGAATGGCTGAATACAGTATTACTAACTGTTACACCATAGGAATGAAAGTAAAATGTCTCCACTAACAACGGATGTTTCCTACCGCACATAATAACCCAAATCTTTATTTTTACAAAAGTTTGATATGTGAGAAAAGGAAACAAATCAGACTTTGCTTATTTAACAAGATAAATGCTTCTTCCAAGTGTGCATGTTGCATGTTTTTCGTTAGCAAGATTTTTTTTTTTTTAGGAATGATGAAAGTCAAAACATTTTTTTAAGCATAACCACCAATAGAAAACAGGAAGCCAACTTACTTGTCCTTTGTGCCAGCATTCCACTATCTCCTCATCCGTGTTCTTGCCTTCCAGGAGGGTTAACTGCTGAGCCCAGGTTTTCAGAAGGGCACTGAACTCTTGCAGGGCCTGCTCCAGTTGAGCCGCTTGGCCTGAGAATTCCTGCTCCGAAAGGGCCATCTGGCTGACCAGGTTCTCCAAACAGCTCTGCGTTTGGAATACACTGTCTTCCCACTGCTTCCAGTCGGCACGCAGGGCCTGCATCTCCGTGTGCATGAGCTCACACCCACTGGCAGTTGTGTTCTGTTTCACTTCAGGAGCCAGCGACTCCACTCTGCTGAGGCGGCTTGCCCCAATCTCTCTGGAATCTATCAGCTCCTGTAATGGAATATCACCATGGTAACCAAAGAGCCTGTGAGTCACTTGGACTGCAAGTTTTCAACTGTGTACACAGGGGGACCCTGTCCTGCTGGGAAGTTTTAAGAAGTGTGCCACAAGCACCCAGAATCAATTCATCTGCCCGCTCTTAAATTATAATAGCGGGAGTTGTCATCATGAACACCTAAGGCTTATGGCAAAAAAAAAAAAAATCCCGAGAATCCTCAATATCCTGAAACAGACTAAAGAGACACCCTGAAATCAGGCATTATTTGCATACGTGAAAATGTTTAGATAGTGACTCAAGTGTTTGCCTGTGGTGGATTGCTCTTGTAAATGATCCAACCCATATTTCTCTCAAAGTGGATGCTGAATTAATAAAGATTGTGGCAGAACTGTGTTCTGCTCATGGTCTCTATCCTCAATTCATCTTCTTCCACAGGGTAGTGGCTTAAATCATACTTCCATTCTACTAGGAATCAAGCAGACCCGTTGCAGCAAAAGAAGGAGCCTGACTCAATTCCAAATACTTCAATACTAAGTAAATGTTTTTGTAGGATATAAAATGAATAATTCATTCATAGATTGACTTACTCAAAAGTTTAAAGTAACCTCTAGAATGAGTTCGTTTATTAGTATTTTTTTAACCTTAAAAAAGTCATTAGAAATTTAACGGTTTAGCTACAGCCAAGTTAACAATTTAGCTTGGTCTTAAAGCACACAAATACTCTAAAGGACAAGATAAAATTAAATCGCATTGTAAATTGATATAATCATGGCATTTCTCTCTGAGAATAGATTCTCTTACTACCACTTTTCTTGGTGAAATAATCATCTGATGTTTATATATTGACATATCTATTGCTAAAGGCAGGATTTTCTTAATATTGTTACAAAATTATGACTTTACTACCTGATTAAATAGAAATAAAAGATAATTAGGCACAAAAAAGTTCAAGAAGAAAATCAGTGACCAATTAGCAAGTAAAAAAACATTGGAATGTTAAGTAGGAAGCATGCTTAATAAATTATGTCAAGCATAAAGTATGTCTTAACTAGTCTATATAATATAGTTTGAGTCTCATTAAATTAACCTGAAATAAACATATCTGTTCACAATTATATACAATAGAGCCATATTTTAATATAGATCATTTGAAAGTATTCAGTATTCAGTTGTGCAGTAGTCTAAATTACAATGACATGAAAATCCTTACACACAGCATGATATGCATATTCAACCTTTTCTTAGCAGCAGGTTTATTAGAGTGTATAGTAGTTATTTATTAGTTTATTAGAACCATCCCTGTTTATTAGAGTGTATAGTAGTTACCTGATGAAGAAAAAAATATGTAACTTTTTAACCAGTGCTATGTCTAACTAATAGACTTTAATACTTGTAACTATTTTGCCTTTGTGACCAATTTCCAATTTGAAGTTTCCCAAAATATTCTCTTATGCGTTATCCCAATTTTCCTTAGCATGAAAACCGAACACTTCAATATTTGCGATGAGAAATCTAGTCATTCAGAATTTGAATCAGGACATCATCATTGTCAAGAGTTTTGAAATGGCTTTTGCATACATTTTCTTATCTTATATTTACATTTTTAAATGTATTAATTGCACATACACACATATGTGCATTCACGCCCTCATACCCACACACCGTTTCCTTTAGAGTTGCCTTTTCTCAGTGATTATTCCTGTGGATGTGATAGGTATGGTGCTGAAGGACAGAGGAGGTGCTTTATGTATTTCCTCCAAGGTTTTTAAAATCACCCACACACTAACCTACATTCAGGCTGGACCTGAACTTCTGAGAGGCAGTTTCTGATAGTCTTCACTTTCTCCATCTCAATTTCTTTCCGTCAATTCCTTCTCCTATATTCCCTGTCTTTATGGAAGCACTTTATAAAGGCTTTTCCAAATAAGAGTATTTGTCAACCCAGGAAGCAGCCTTTGTAAAAGAATTATCTTACTTTCTCTTATTAACTTTTCGAAACCTTAGTCCATTTCTGTTATCTCCTCTTCCTCAGCTGCCATTTACTCCTAAATCCATGTAACCTGGTTTCTCACCTTCCCTTGCTGTGCAAATGTTTCTCAGACTGGTTGCCCAATAGCCTCACTGTCAAACCTAGTTGAGATTCTTCAGTCTTCCTCCTAATGGCAGCCTCCTGCTGTGCCTGTGATGGTGTCCACCTTCTCTACTCAGAGCCTCAGTGGCATCTCACCCTCCTACTCTTCCTCTTCTGATTTCTCCCCTCCTTTTTCTCTCTACCTTTCAAATCATTTTCTCCTAAGGCTCCTTAAGTATTGGTAGTACCTAGCTTTTGGTCCTGTGCCCAATGTTCTATTTGCTGTATACATAGGTCTTGGTTTTATCCATTTTAGTGACTTTAACAACAAATTAGATGCGATTCACTTTCACCTCTGTGCCTTCAATCCATCTTCCTAACCTGAAATTCAGGCTTGAATATGCAACTGCCCCCAAGACATTACTACTACCTCGAAGTTCAAATTGGATCTGATCATCAATAAGCAACTCCTCACGTCTTCGCCTCTATCACTGGCCTCCTCTGCATGCAATTATTTTCCTCAGGTGGTAATAGTCCTGCGGATTCTAGGTAAAGACTTGACCATCACGCTTGACTCTTCCCACCTTGTCATGCTACAGCCAATTAATCACTCATTTACCAAATCCACTGGATTTTCTTCCTGGGTGTGTTCTATGTGCCAGGCATGATGCTACAGGTTTTATGTGCGTGATCTAATTTGGTTGCCAAAACAACTTTATCAGACAGGTACTATTTTTATGCATGTATTTTTTAACCAATTGAGAGGTGGAGGCTTGAGGATATCAGGTAACTTGCTGAAAGACACAGCTAGAAGGCCAATAGAAGAAGGATGCCGCATTGGGTTTCTCTGATTCCAGAGCCTGAACTCTAATAGTACAGTAAGCTCTCATTACATTTTTTGTATTACTTTATAAAGATGAGTTTGTGGATTACTGTTCCTCACTAGATTGCAAGTTCCTTAGGGAATGCACGGTCCTGGCTGAATAAATGGATAGATGGTTACATGGACAGATGGAAGGATGGATGAATAAATTAGAATATCACTAAGAAATGCATCAAAGAAGAATTTTAAAGAAACAAACAGAAAAAAAGGACTTAAAAAGTGGTTTTATGTTATTAGTTCAGTTAAAACATACATAGTTATAAGATTTAAATAAGATAATACTTTTAAAGCACTTAGAAGTAGATCTTCAGGCACCGGGCACTGTGGTTCATGCCTGTAATTCCAGCACTTTGGGAGGCCAAGGCAAGCGGATCACCTGAGGTCAGGAGTTTGAGACCAGCCTGTCCAACATGGCGAAAACCCATCTCTACTAAAAAAAATACAAAAGTTAGCAGTACATGGTGGTGGGCACCTGTAATTGTAGCTATTCAGGAGGCTGAAGCAAGGAGAATCACTTGAACCCAGGAGGCGGAGGTTGCAGTGAGCCGAGATTGCGCCACTGCACTCCAGCCTAGGCCACAGAGCAAGACTCCATTTCAAAAAAAAAAAAAAAAATGTAGATCTGCAAAGTGTAGTTACAACTGTAACCATCAGCTATAAATTTTATGACTTTTGGCCAGGCGCGGTGGCTCACGCCTGTAAACCCAGCACTTTGGGAGGCGGAGGCGGGTGGATCATGAGGTCAGGAGATCGAGACCATCCTGGTGAACACGGTGAAACCCCATCTCTATTGAAAATACAAAAGAATTAGCCGGGCGTGGTGGCGGGCGCCTGTAGTCCCAGCTTCTAGGGAGTCTGAGGCAGGAGAATGGCGTGACCCCGGGAGGCGTAGCTTACAGTGAGCGGAGATTACGCCACTGCACGCCAGCCTGGGCGACAGAGCGAGGCTCCGTCTCAAAAAAAAAAAAAAAAAAATTATTACTTTCATATTCTGATCTTGAAATCAAAACACAATCTGAGTTTTAAATTCCTGACCACGATTACACTATTTATTCCCAACATTTCCTTCTCTAAAAGTAAACCACTGAGGATTTCATTCCTGCTTCATTTTAATGTAAAAATCCATTTTCCATGGGGGAAAATGATTACAATTTAATATTTAAGCAACTAGAAATTTACTAAAATGTACCAGAGTCTGCAACTCCCCAAGAAAGGTAAATTTCTGTTTTAGAAATTGTCCTTATGTGGAGTAAACGAGATGATAATTTTAAGGTCCTTTGAAGTACTCCCGTCTATTATGTTGTTGGATGTCTTCTAGGAAAGCAGAATAAAACATCCAGAATGACATTCTGAGGTTATTGTTAGAATACATTTAACTAAGTTACTATATAAACTTTTCTTCCATGGTGCTAAACAATAGTATCTGGTTTTGTCAGCCCACCAAATTAGCCATTTCCTAGCCAGTACTATTACAGCAATAAGCACATTTGCATACAGAAATGTAAGGACAATGCTACATTGTGTTCACAAGTGTAAAGTCTTTTGAATTCTTCTCATGACTCTTGTTTATGTTTAGAATCAGTGAGGCATCAAATAGAAAACAGGAAGGAAACATTTTAAATAACAGAATCTTATCCACAAAATCTTTATCAAAAGGGTGTTGTACTCAAGAAGTAATGAAGCAATGTAGATATAGCATCTGTTCATTTTCTGACCTTAATTTTTGACAACTTTTTCTGCGTGGCTGATGAATCTCCAGACATATCTGACCACCGGTGAAGTTCTTCCTTTGCTGAATGGAGCCAGTCTGTGAACTCGTGGACCGCATCTAAATACATTAGATGATCTTTCACAATCTCTTCCACTTTCCTCATTTTTTCCTAGTAAACAAAGAAAAGACTACCTTAACAGTGGTCCTTTTGAGAACATGAAATCAGATAAGGCAACAGGCCTGATAGAGTTCTCTTAATAAATCTCAGAAAATTTCATTCTTGTTCTTGAATTTTCTCTGAGTTTAATATCTTAAAAAGAAACTATCAAATTTAACTAAATGTCCAGGCTTTGGAAAAGCAACTATTTTCCTGTAAGTTTACTATTTTCTACCTTAGTATGGAAATATATGCTTACTGTATGTTGGCTAACATCCCTCACTAACAATCCTCTTAATAATTATTGTCATAACCATTCTTATTGAAGCAATTTTTTGTTAGCTTGGTGTCCAGCATTCTGTTCAGCATTTTAAATGCATTTGCTCATTTAATCTCCATAACAGTCCTGGGAGGAAGATACTATTATTATCATCATTTTATAAGAAAAGATGCTCAAGCTTAGAGAGGTTAGCTAACATGTAATAGTGGCCAAAGTCACACATTCGAAAGTGTCAAAGCCAGAATTCAAACTTACATCTTTTTGACTAGAGTCATAGCTCTTAATCATTACCAAGATGAAAGTGAAGACAAGCACATCTGTTAATAATTGTAGTGTCAAGAAGACAAGAGTTAGTTCCCAACAAAGCAAACCAAAGAAAAGAAAAAGCAGCAAACAACAATTCTCTCCCCTAATTTCTATAATATTTACAAATATGCCAAAGAATAATCATGAAGGAAATGAAAGATTCATATAGACAATTGGAAATATATTTTTGATATCATATAAAGGATTTTATACTTTGGAAAATAGAAACCGTTTTTACTAAGAGGAGAGATGAACACAATATTTTGTACGTGATTGAATCTTGAAGGTAAATAGACTTGCATTTAATATAACAAATATAAGTGTAGCAAAACAAAAACAACTTTAACAGTAACATTTGATGTGCAAGATAGATTAACTAAAATAGCAGAGAAAGAAAAAAATAAGGAATAAAGAATAATCCCAAGATTGTAGAAAGAGAAAAATGAATAGGCATTCATAGTAAGAAATGATCTTCATGTCATACCCATTTACTGAATGTATAAATAGTTTTAGAGCAGTCAATTCTCCAACAATTTAATTCACAGTTTCTTCTTTATCTGACCTTGGCAACAGTCATTATATTATTAATATAAATCAATATATTATATTAATGTATTATAAAGCATCCACTTTCAATATAAAGCACTAACCTTGGCAACAGTCATTATATCATTAAACTGTGTTTTCAGCTCCTCTTGAGCTGTGTCCTTGAAAGACTCATCCTCTGTCTTCTCGTAGAGCTCCCTGGACTTCGCAATTAGACGGTGAAGGGCTCTCGTGTGATCTTCTGCCTCAGACAGGATGGACTGGAGGCGGTCAAGCAGGGCAAACTTCTCTTTCAGACCTGGCTGCGGTTGTAAGGGATGTTCTACTTTTTGATCCACTGATTCCATCCACTGCTCCAGCTGGTTTTTCCTCTCTAGATAGTCATTCCATTGGCTAATCACAGACTCTAAAGTGCTAGAATTAATGTCACATATTAACAAAAATGAATTATTTTGACATCTCTACTGAAAACCAAGTCATGACATCCATGCCAATTGTTTTACTGAATGCTTCTGGAAGTGATGAACATATTGCTTTTGAGTGCAGGGAAAAACACTACTTCTCTGATCCATAAGATCCTTACCTCAGGTCCTTTGAACAAAGTCAATCTATATTAAAACATGAAATAAGCAGCTGTGGTCATACATGCATCTGGAATTTGTCTTCCAAATGCTAAATGTACTAAATGAACAAGACACATTTATATGTTATGTTGTTAAAAATCAGCATGGGAACATCAATGAAATTTTATTTCATATAGATCGGTTCTTAATTTTCTTGGAATTATTAATAGTTTATCTTATTAAAATCAGATGGTGATTACTTGTTGACTGGAATTCAAAATTCAAGGTATCCTTCCTGTGTAAATGATATATCGTTAGGTTGATTTTCATTTAGGGACACATACACACACACACACACACACACACAAAATATACAGTGCTTTTGTGGTGAATGTGTGAATGAATGCTCAAGTATTTATAAGAAATATAGTCACAAATATAATAGCTTTCTAGATAGTCAAACAAAGGCTCTCCAGACTGGCATTTAGGAAAA